>NW_027094202.1:0-205315 GCF_029207755.1 Chamaea fasciata | reverse complement strand
TGCCCTGCCTTTCCCCTAGGTGTCCCTGCGGGTGCCCTGGCTGTCCCCTAGGTGTCCCTGGGGGTGCCCTGGGTGTCCCTGGGGGTGCCCTGGCTGTCCCCTAGGTGTCCCTGGGGGTGCCCTGGGTGTCCCTGGGGGTGCCCTCGCTGTCCCTGGGGTGCCCTGGCTGTCCCCTAGGTGGCCCTGGAGGTTCCCTGGCTGTCCCTGGGGGTGCCCTGGAGGTCCCCTATGTGTCCTTGGGGGTGCCCTGGCTGTCCCTGGGGTGCCCTGGCTGTCCCCAAGGTGTCCCTGGGGGTGCCCTGGCTGTCCCCTAGGTGTCCCTGGGTGTGCCCTGGGTGTCCCTGGGCGTGCACAGGGTGTCCCTGGGGTTCCCTGGCTGTCCCCTTGGTGTCCCGGGATGGGCCCTGGCTGTCCCCTAGGTGTCCCTGGGGGTGCACAGGGTGTCCCTGGGGTTCCCTGGCTGTCCCCTAGGTGTCTCTGGGGGGGCCCTGGTGTCCCTGGGTTGCCCTGGCTGTCCCCTTGGTGTCCTTGCCTGGCTCGTATCCTCGACTCCGCCTCCGGCGCCATGGTGACTCCCCTCCCAGTGTGGACCATTGTGGCCTCACCCCCTCCCCTGGGGCCATCCGACCCATCCCAGTATAGACCAGTAAGGCACCGAGTGGCCACCATGGACCCCCACACGCCTGCCAGTTCATCCCAGTTCATCCCAGTCCACTCTTTGTCCATCCCAGGTTTCTCTGGTCACCCTCCCAGTGCTCTCAGTCCATCCCAGTCCCGCAGGTGTTGGTGCTTGGGGCTTGATGAGCTGGTGCCTGTCCGCAACGTGGAGCGGCTCAAACGGGACCTCAGGGTGAGGGGGGCGCGGATTTGGGGGGATCCTGGGGGTCCTGAGTTGTCGTGGAGGGGGTTTTTGGGTTGTGGGGGGTCTGGGGGGCGTCCTGGGGGCTGCTTTGGGTGCTTTGGGGGGTATTCGGGAGGTTTGGGCGGCCCATTTGAGGCATCAAAGAACCAGAGGAGGGTTTTGTTCGCTCCTGGAGGTGGAGGCGGCCGTGGGGGTGAGCTGGCTGTCCCAGGGGGTTCCTGGCTGTCCCTCGATGTCCCTGGGGTGCCCTGGCTGTCACTTAGGTGTCCCTCGGGGTGCCCTGGCTGTCCCTGGGGTGCCCTGACTGTCCCTAGGTGTCCCTGGGGGTGCCCTGGGTGTCCCTGGGGTGCCCTGGCTGTCCCGTCATTGTCCCTGGGGGTGCCCTGCCTGTCCCCTAGGTGTCCCTGTGGGTGCCCTGCCTGTCCCTATGGTGCCCTGGCTGTCCCCTACGTGTCCCTTGGGGTTCCCTGGCTGTCCCTAGGGTGCCCTGGCTGGGCCCTCAGTGTCTCTGGGGGTGCCCAAGGTGTCCCTGGGCGTGCCCATGGTGTTCCTGGGGTTCCCTGGCTGTCCCCTAGGTGTCCCTGGGGGGGCCCTGGGTGTCCCCTAGGTGTCCCTGGAGGTGCCCTGGCTGTCTTTAGGGTGCCCTGGCTTTCCCTTTGGTGTCCCTGGGGGTGCCCTAGGTGTCCCTGGGGGTGCCCTGGCTGTCCCTGGAGTGCCCTGGCTGTCCCCTAGCTGTCCCTGGGGGCGCCATGGCTGTCCCCTAGGTGTCCCTGGGGGTGCCCTGCCTGTCCCCTAGGTGTCCCTGGGGGTGCCCTGGCTGTCCTCTAGGTGTCCCTGGGGGTGCCTTGGGTGTCCCTGGGGATGCCCTGGCTGTTCCCTAGGTGTCCCTGGGGGTGCCCTGAGTGTCCCTGGGGGGGCCCTGGCTGTGCCCTCGGTGTCCCTGGGGGTGCCCTGGCTGTCCCCTAGGTGTCACTGGGGGTGCCCTGGCTGTCCTCTAGGTGTCCCTGGGGGTGCCCTGGGTGTCCCTGGGGATGCCCTGGCTGTTCCCTAGGTGTCCCTGGGGATGCCCTGGGTGTCCCTAGGGGGGCCCTGGCTGTCCCCTAGGTGTCACTGGGGGTGCCCTGGCTGTCCTCTAGGTGTCCCTGGGGGTGCAATGCGTGTCCCTGGGGTGCCCTGGCTGTCCCCTAGGTGTCCCTGGGGGTGCCCTGGCTGTCTACTTCGTGTCCCTGGGGGTGCCCTGGGTGTCCCTGGGGGTGCCCTGGCGGTCCCTAGGGTGCCCTGGCTGTCCCCTAGGTGTCCCTGGGGGTGCCCTGGATGTCCCTGAGGTGCCCTGGCTGTCTTCAAGGTGTCCCTGTGGGTGCCCAGAGTGTCCCTGGGAGTGCCCTGGCTGTCCCCTAGGGGTCTCTGGGGGTGCCCTGGCTGTCCCGTCAGTGTCCCTGGGGGTGCCCTGCCTGTCCCCTAGGTGTCCCTGGGGGTGCTCGGCCTGTCCCCTAGGTGTCCCTGGGGGTGCCCTGGGTGTCCCTGGAGTGCCCTGGCTGTCCCCTAGTTGTCCCTGGGGGGGCCCTGGCTGTCCCCTAGGTGTCCCTGGGGGTGCCCTGCTTGTCCCCTGGGTGTCCCTGGGGGTGCCCTGGCTGTCCTCTAGGTGTCCCTGGGGGTGCCCTGGGTGTCCCTGGAGTGCCCTGGCTGTCCCCTAGTTGTCCCTGGGGGGGCCCTGGCTGTCCCCTAGTTGTCCCTGGGGGTGCCCTGGCTGTCCCCTAGGTGTCCCTGGGGGTGCCCTGGCTGTCCCTAGGGTTCCCTGGCTGTGCCTTCGGTGTCTCTAGGGGTGCCCTAGGTGTCCCTGGGGGTGACCTCGGTGTCTCTGGGGGTGCCCTGGCTGTCCCCTAGGTGTCCCTGGGGGAGCCCTGGGTGTGCCTGGGGTGCCCTGGCTGTCCCCTAGGTGTCCCTGGCGGGGCCCTGGCTGTCCCTGAGGTGCCCTGGCTGTCCCCTAGGTGGCCCTGGGGGTGCCCTGGTTGTCCCTGGGGGGGCCCTGGAGGTCCCCTAGGTGTCCCTGGGGGTGCCCTGGGTGTCCCTGGTGTGCCCTGGCTGTCCCCTAGGTGTCCCTGTGGGTGCCCAGAATGTCCCTGGGGTGCTCTGGATGTCCCCTTGGTGTCCCTGGGGGTGCCCTGGCTGTCCCTGGCGTGCCCTGGCTGTGCCCTAGGGGTCCCTGGGGCTCCCCTGGCTGTCCCTAGGGTGCCCTGGCTGTCACCTAGGTGTCCCTTTGGGGTGCGCTGGTGTCCCTCGGGGTGCCGTGGCTGTCCCCTAGGTGTCCCTGGGCGTGCCCTGGCTGTCCTTGGAGTGCCCTGGCTGTCCCCTAGGTGTCCCTGGGGGTGCCCTGGCTTTCCCCTAGGTGTCCCTGGGGGTGCCCTGGCTGTCCCCTAGGTGTCCCTTGGGGTGCCCTGCCTCTCCCCTAGGTGTCCCTGGGGGTGCCCTGGCTGTCCCCTAGGTGTCCCTGGGGGTGCCCTGGGTGTCCCTGGGGGTGCCCTGGCTGTCCCCTAGGTGTCCCTGGGGGTGCCCTTGGTGTCCCTGGGGGTGCCCTCGCTGTCCCTGGGGTGCCCTGGCTCTCCCCTAGGTGGCCCTGGGGGTGCCCTGGCTGTCCCTGGGGGTGCCCTGGTGGTCCCCTAGGTGTCCTTGGGGGTGCCCTGGCTGTCCCTGGGGTGCCCTGGCTGTCCGCAAGGTGTCCCTGGGGGTGCCCTGCCTGTCCTCTCGGTGTCCCTGGGGGTGCCCTGGCTGTGCCCTCGGTGTCCCTGGGGGTGCCCTGGCTGTCCCTAGGGTGCCCTGGCTGTCCCCTAGGTGTCCCTGGGTGTGCCCTGGGTGTCCCTGGGCATGCACAGGGTGTCCCTGGGGTTCCCTGGCTGTCCCCTAGGTGTCCCGGGATGGGCCCTGGCTGTCCCCTAGGTATCCCTGGGGGTGCACAGGGTGTCCCTGGGGATGCCCTGGCTGTCCCTTAGGTGACCCTGGCGTTTCCCTGGCTGTCCCTACGGTGCCCTGGCTGTGCCCTTGGTGTCCCTGGGGGTGCTCTGGCTGTCCCTCGGGTGCCCTGGCTGTCCCCTAGGTGTCCCTGGGGTTGCCCTGGCTGTCTTCTAGGTGTCCCTGGGGGTACCCTGGCTGTCCCCTAGGTGTCCCTGGGGGTGCCCTGGCTGTCCCTAGGGTGCCCTGGCTGTGCCTTCGGTGTCTCTGGGGGTGCCCTAGGTGTCCCTGGGGGTGACCTCGGTGTCTCTGGGGGTGGCCTGGCTGTCCCCTAGGTGTCCCTGGGGGAGCCCTGGGTGTGCCTGGGGTGCCCTGGCTGTCCCCTAGGTGTCCCTGGGGGGCCCCTGGCTGTCCCTGGGGTGCCCTGGCTGTCCCCTAGGTGGCCCTGGGGGTGCCCTGGGTGTCCCTGGGGGTGCCCTGGAGGTCCCTTAGGTGTCCCTGGGGGTGCCCTGGGTGTCCCTGGTGTGCCCTGGCTGTCCCCTAGGTGTCCCTGTGGGTGCCCAGAATGTCCCTGGGAGTGCCCTGGCTGTCCCCTAGGGGTCCCTGGGGGTGCCCTGGCTGTCCCGTCAGTGTCCCTGGGAATGCCCTGCCTTTCCCCTAGGTGTCCCTGGGGGTCCCCTTGGTGTCCCTGGGGGTGCCCAGGGTGTTCCTTCGGTGTCCCTGGGGGTGCCCTGGCTGTCCGTGGGGTGCTCTGGATGTCCCCTTGGTGTCCCTGGGGGTGCCCTGGCTGTCCCTGGCGTGCCCTGGCTGTGCCCTAGGGTTCCCTGGGGTTGCCCTGGCTGTCCCTAGGGTGCCCTGGCTGTCACCTAGGTGTCCCTTGGGGTGCGCTGGTGTCCCTCGGGGTGCCCTGGCTGTCCCCTAGGTGTCCCTGGGGGTGCCCTGGCTGTCCTTGGAGTGCCCTGGCTGTCCCCTAGGTGTCCCTGGGGGTGCCCTGGCTGTCCCCTAGGTGTCCCTGGGGGTGCCCTGGCTGTCCCCTAGGTGTCCCTGGGGGTGCCCTGCCTCTCCCCTACGTGTCCCTGGGGGTGCCCTGGCTGTCCCCTAGGTGTCCCTGGGGGTGCCCTGGGTGTCCCTGGGGGTGCCCTGGCTGTCCCCTAGGTGTCCCTGGGGGTGCCCTGGTTGTCCCTGGGGGTGCCCTCGCTGTCCCTGGGGTGCCCTGGCTCTCCCCTAGGTGGCCCTGGGGGTGCCCTGGCTGTCCCTGGGGGTGCCGTGGAGGTCCCCTAGGTGTCCTTGGGGGTGCCCTGGCTGTCCCTGGGGTGCCCTGGCTGTCCCCATGGTGTCCCTTTCGGTGCCCTGCCTGTCCTCTCGGTGTCCCTGGGGGTGCCCTGGCTGTGCCCTCGGTGTCCCTGGGGGTGCCCTGGCTGTCCCTAGGGTGCCCTGGCTGTCCCGTAGGTGTCCCTGGGTGTGCCCTGGGTGTCCCTGGGCGTGCACAGGGTGTCCCTGGGGTTCCCTGGCTGTCCCCTAGGTGTCCCGGGATGGGCCCTGGCTGTCCCCTAGGTATCCCTGGGGGTGCACAGGGTGTCCCTGGGGTTCCCTGGCTGTCCCCTAGGTGTCTCTGGGGGGGCCCTGGTGTCCCTGGGTTACCCTGGCTGTCCCCTTGGTGTCCTTGCCTGGCTCGTATCCTCGACTCCGCCTCCGGCGCCATGGTGACTCCCCTCCCAGTGTGGACCATTGTGGCCTCACCCCCTCCCCTGGGGCCATCCGACCCATCCCAGTATAGACCAGTAAGGCACCGAGTGGCCACCATGGACCCCCACACGCCTGCCAGTTCATCCCAGTTCATCCCAGTCCACTCTTTGTCCATCCCAGGTTTCTCTGGTCACCCTCCCAGTGCTCTCAGTCCATCCCAGTCCCGCAGGTGTTGGTGCTTGGGGCTTGATGAGCTGGTGCCTGTCCGCAACGTGGAGCGGCTCAAACGGGACCTCAGGGTGAGGGGGGCGCGTATTTGGGGGGATCCTGGGGGTCCTGAGTTGTCGTGGAGGGGGTTTTTGGGTTGTGGGGGGTCTGGGGGGCGTCCTGGGGGCTGCTTTGGGTGCTTTGGGGGGTATTCGGGAGGTTTGGGCGGCCCATTTGAGGCATCAAAGAACCTGAGGAGGGTTTTGATAGCTCCTGGAGGTGGAGGCGGCCGTGGGGGTGAGCTGGCTGTCCCAGGGGGTTCCTGGCTGTCCCTCGATGTCCCTGGGGTGCCCTGGATGTCACTTAGGTGTCCCTCGGGGTGCCCTGGCTGTCCCTAGGGTGCCCTGGCTGTCCCCTAGGTGTCCCTGGGGTGCCCTGACTGTCCCTAGGTGTCCCTGGGGGTACCCTGGCTGTCCCTGGAGGTGCCCTGGCTGTCCCCTAGGTGTCCCTGGGGGTGTCCTGCCTTGCCCTAGGTGTCCCTGGGGGTGCCCTGGCTGTCCCCTCCGTGTCCCTGGGGGTGCCCTGGGTGTCCCTGGGGTGCCCTGGCTGACCCCAAGGTGTCCCTTGGGGTGCCAAGAGTGTCCCTAGGAGGTCCCTGGCTGTCCCCTAGGGGTCTCTGGGGGTGCCCTGGCTGTCCCGTCAGTGTCCCTGGGGGTGCCCTGCCTGTCCCTTAGGTGTCCCTGGGTGTGCCCTGGCTGTCCCTAGGGTGCCCTGGCTGTGCCCTCGGTGTCTCTGGGGGTGCCCTGGCTGTCCCTAGGGTGCCATGGCTGTCCCTAGGGTGCCCTGGCTGTCCCCTCAGTGTCCCTGGGGGTGCCCTGGGTGTCCCTGGGTAGCCCTGGCTGTCCCCTAGGTGTCCCTGGGGGGCCCCTGGCTGTCCCCTTGGTGTCCCTGGGGGGGCCCTGGCTGTCTTTGGGGTGCCCTGGCTGTCCTTGGTGTCCCAGAGGGTGCCCTGGCTGTCCCGTAGGTGTCCCTGGGCTGCCCTGGCTGTCCCTAGGGTGCCCTGGCTGTGCCCTAGGTGTCCCTGCGGTGCCATGGCTGTCACCTCAGTGTCCCTGAGGGTGCAACTGGGTGTCCCTGGCGTGCCCTGGCTGTCTCCTAGGTGTCCCTGGGGGTGCCATGGCTGTTCTCTAGGTGTCCCTGGGGTGCCCTGGGTGTCCCTGGCGTGCCCTGGCTGTCTCCTAGGTGTCCCTGGGAGTGCCCTGGGTGTCCCTGGGGTGCCCTGGCTGTCCCCTAAGTGTCCCCTGGGGGGGCCCTGGCTGTCCCCTAGGCGTCCCTGGGGGGTGCCCTGGCTGTCCCTGGGGTGCCCTGGCTGTCCCCTAGGTGTCCCTGGGGGTGCCCTGGCTGTCCCTGGGGTGCCCTGGCTGTCCCCTAGATGTCCCTGGAGGTCGCCTAGGTGTCCCTGGGGGTGCCCTCGCTGTCCCTGGGGTGCCCTGGCTGTCCCCTAGGTGTCCCTGGTTGTGCCCTGGTGTCCCTCGGGGTGCCCTGGCTGTCCCCTAGGTGTCCCTGGGGGTGCCGTTGGTGTGCCTGGGGTGCCCTGTCCTGTCCTCTAGGTGTCCCTGGGGTTGCCTTGGGTGTCCCTGGGGTGCTCTGGATGTCCCCTTGGTGTCCCTGGGGGTTCCCTGGCTGTCCCCTTGGTGTCCCTGGGGGTTCCCTGGCTGTCCCCTTGGTGTCCCTAGGGTGCCCTGTCTGTGCCCTTGCTGTCCCTGGGGGTGCCCTGGCTGTCCCCTTGGTGTCCCTAGGGTGCCCTGTCTGTGCCCTTGGTGTCCCTGGGGGTGCCCTGGCTGTCCCTAGGGTGCCCTGGCTGTCCCCTAGGTGTCCCTGGGGGTGCCCTGCTGTCCCTCGGGGTGCCCTGGCTGTCCCCTAGGTGCCCCTGGGGGTGCCGTGGGTGTGCCTGGGGTGCCCTGTCTGTCCTCTAGGTGTCCCTGGGGTTGCCCTGGGTGTCCCTGGGGACGCCCTGGCTGTCCCCTAGGTGTCCCTGGGGGTGCCCTGGGTGTCCCTGGGGGGCCCTGGCTGTCCCCTTGGGGTCTCTGGGGGTGCCCTGCCTGTCCCCTAGGTGTCCCTGGGGGTGCCCTGACTGTCCCCTTGGTGTCCCTAGGGTGCCCTCTCTGTGCCCTTGGTGTCCCTTGGGGTGCCCTGGCTGTCCCTAGGGTTCCCTGGCTGTGCCCTTGGTGTCCCTGGGGGTGCCCTGGCTGTCCCTAGGGTGCCCTGGCTGTCCCCTAGGTGTCCCTGGGGGTGCCATGGCTGTCCCCTCGTTGTCCCTGGGGGTACCCTGCGTGTCCCCTAGGTGTCCTTGGGGGTGCCCTGGCTTTCCCCTCGGTGTCCCTGGGGGTGCCCTGTCTGTCCCCCTTGGTGTCCCAGGGTTGCCCTGGTTGTCCCTGGGGTGCCCTGGCTGTCCCCTAGGTGTCCCTGGGGGTGCCCTGGCTGTCCCCTTGGTGTCCCTGGGGTGCCCTGGCTGTCCCCTTGGTGTCCCTGGGGGAGCCCTGGGTGTCCCTGGGGTGCCCTGGGGGTGCCCTGCCTGTTCCCTAGGTGTCCCTGGGTGTGCCCTGGCTGTCCCTAGGGTTCCCTGGCTCTCCCCTTGGTGTCGCTAGGGGTGCCCTGTCCGTGCCCTTGGTGTCCCTGGGGGTGCCCCTGGCTGTCCCCTTGGTGTCCCTAGGGTGCCCTGTCTGTGCCCTTGGTGTCCCTGGGGGTGCCCTGGCTGTCCCTAGGGTGCCCTGGCTGTCCCCAAGGTGTCCCTGGGGGTGCCATGGCTGTCCCCTCGTTGTCCCTGGGGGTACCCTGCGTGTCCCCTAGGTGTCCTTGGGGGTGCCCTGGCTGTGCCCTACGTGTCGCTGGGGTGCCCTGGCTGTTCCCTAGGAGGCCCAGAGGGTGCCCTGGCTGTCCCTAGGGTGCCCTGCCTGTCCTTTACGTGTCCCTGGGGGTGCCATGCCTGTCCCCAAGGTGTCCCTTGGGGTGCCCTGCCTGTCCCAAGGGTGCCCTGGCTGTGCCCTCGGTGTCTCTGGGGGTGCCCTGGCTGTCCCTAGGGTTCCCTGCCTGCCCCCTCGGTGTCCCTGGGGGTGCCATGGCTGTCCCTATGGTGCCCTGTCTGTCCCCTAGGGGGTCTGTGGGGGGTGCCCTGCCTGTCCCCTAGGTGTCCCTGGGGGTGCCCTCCCTGTCCCTCGGGGTGCCCTGGCTGTCCCCTAGGTGTCCCTGGGGGCGCCCAGGGTGTCCCTGGGGTGCCCTGGCTGTCCCCTACGTGTCCCTGGGGGTGCCCTGGGTGTCCCTGGGGTGCCCTGGCTGTCCCCTACGTGTCCCTGGGGGTGCCCTGGGTGTCCCTGGGGGTGCCCTGGCTGTCCCCTAGGTGTCCCTGGGGCTGCCCTGGCTGTCCCCTAGGTGTCCCTGGGGTGCCCTGGCTGTCCCCTAGGTGTCCCTGTGGGTGCCCTGGCTGTCCTTGGGGTGCTCTGGCTGTCCCCTTGGTGTCCCTGGGGGTGCCCTGGGTGTCCCTGGGGTGCACTGGGGGTGCCCTGCCTGTGCCCTAGCTGTCCCTGGGGGGGCCCTGGCCCTCCCCTAGGTGTCCCTGGGGGTTCTCTGCCTGTCCCCTTCGTGACCCTGGGGGTGCCCTGGGTGTCCCTGGGGGTGCCCTGGCTGTCCCCTACGTGTCCCTGGCGGTTCCTGGCCTGTCCCCTAGGTGTCCCTGGGGGTTCCCTGGGTGTCCCTGGAGTGCCCTGGCTGTCACCTAAATGTCCCTGGGGGTGCCCTGGGTGTCCCTGGAGTGCCCTAGCTGTCCCTTAAATGTCCCTGGGGGTGCCCTGGCTGTCCCCTAGGTGTCCCCTGGGGGTGTCCGGCCTTCCCCTAGGTGTCCCTGGGGGTGCCCTGGCTTTCCCCTCGGTGTCCCTGGGGGTGCCCTGTCTGTCCCCTTGGTGTCCCAGGGGGTGCCCTTGGTGTCCCTGGGGTGCCCTGGCTGTCCCCTTGGTGTCCCTGGGGGAGCCCTGGGTGTCCCTGGGGTGCCCTGGGGGTGCCGTGCCTGTCCCCTAGGTGTCCCTGGGGGTGCCATGCCTGTCCCCTAGGTGTCCCTGGGGGTGCCCTGGCTGTCCCCAGGGTGCCCTGGCTGTGCCCTCGGTGTCTCTGGGGGTGCCCAGGCTGTCCCCTCGGGGTCCCTGGGGGTGCCCAGGCTGTCCCTAGTGTGCCGTGGCTGTCCCCTAGGTGTCCCTGGGGGTACCCTGTGTGTGCCTGGGGTGCCCTGGCTGTCCCCTAGGTGTCCCTGGGGGTGACCTGGGTGTCCCTGGGGATGCCCTGGCTGTCCCCTAGGTGTCCCTGGGTGTCCCTGGGGTGCCGTGGGGGTGCCCTGCCTGTCCTCTTGGTGTCCTTGGGGGTGCCCTGGCTGTCCCCTAGGTTTCCCCTGGGGGTGCCTTGGCTGTCCCCTAGGTGTCCCTGGGGGTGCCCTGGGTGTCCCTGGAGTGCCCTGGCAGTCCCCCTAAATGTCCCTGGGAGTGCCCTGGCTTTCCCCTCGGTGTCCCTGGGGGTGCCCTGCCTGTCCCCTAGGTGTCCCCTGGGGGTGCCCTGGCTGTCTTTAGGGTGCCCTGGCTGTCCCCTAGGTGTCCCTGGGTGTGCCCTGCCTGTCCCCTAGGTGTCGTTCGGGGTGCCATGGGTGTCCCTGGGGTGCCCTGCCTATCCCCTAGGTGTCCTTGGGGGTGCCCTGGGTGTCCCCTAGGTGTCCCTGGGTGTGCCCTGCCTGTCCCCTTGGTGTCGTTCGGGGTGCCCTGGGTGTCCCTGGGGTGCCCTGGCTGTCCCCTAGGGGTCTCTGGGAGTGCCCTGGCTGTCCCCTAGGTGTCCCTGGGAGTGCCCTGACTGTCCTTGGGGTGCCCAGGGGGTGCCCTGGCTGTCCCCAAGGTGTCCCTGGGGTTGCCTTCCCTGTCACCTAGGTGTCCCTGGGGTGCCCTGGCTGTCCCCTCGGTTTCCCTGGGGGTGCCCAGGGTGTCCCTGGGAGTGCCCTGGCTGTCCCCTTGGTGTCCCTGGGGGTGCCTTGGCTGTCCCCTTCCGGTCTTGGGGGTGCCCTGGCTGTCCCTAGGGTGCCCTGGCTGTCCCCTAGGTGTCCCTGCGGGTGCCCAGGGTGTCCCTAGGGTGCCCTGGCTATCCCCTACATGTCCCTGGGGGGCCCAGTGTGTCTCTGGGGGTGCCTTGGCTGTCCCCTCAGTGTCCCTGAGGGTGCCCTAGGTGTCCCTGGCGTGCCCTGGCTGTCTCCTAGGTGTCCCTGGGGCTGCCCTGGCTGTTCTCTAGGTGTCCCTGGGGGTGCCCTGGGTGTCCCTGGGGTGCCCTGGCTGTCCCCTAGGTGTCCCTGGGGGGGCCCTGGCTGTCCCCTAGGCGTCCCTGGGGGTGCCCTGGCTGTCCCTGGGGTGCCCTGGCTGTCCCCTAGGTGTCCCTGGGGGTGCCCTGGCTGTCCCGTCAGTGTCCCTGGGGGTGCCCTGCCTGTCCCCTAGGTGTCCCTGGGGGTGCCCGGCCTGTCCCCTAGGTGTCCCTGGGGGTGCCCTGGGTGTCCCTGGAGTGCCCTGGCTGTCCCCAAAATGTCCCTGGGGGTGCCCTGGCTGTCCCCTAGGTGTCGCTGGGGGTGTCCTGCCTTCCCCTAGGTGTCCCTGGGGGTGCCCTGGCTTTCCCCTCGGTGTCCCTGGGGGTGCCCTGCCTGTCCCCTAGGTTTCCCTGGGGGTGCCCTGGCTGTCTTTAGGGTGCCCTGGCTGTCCCATAGGTCTCCCTGGGGGTGCCCTGGGTTTCCCTGGAGTGCCCTGGCTTTCCCCAGGTTGTCCCTGGGTGTGCCCTGGCTGTCCCCTAGGTGTCCCTGGGGGTGCCCTGCCTGTCCCCTAGGTGTCCCTGGGAATGCCCTGGCTGTCCTCTAGGTGTCCCTGGGGGTGCCCTGGGTGTCCCTGGGGATGCCCTGGCTGTCCCCTAGGTGTCCCTGGGGGTGCGCTGGGTGTCCCTAGGGTGCCCTGGCTGTGCCCTTGGTGTCCCTGGGGGTGCCCTGGCTGTCTCTGGAGTGCCCTGGCTGTCCCCTAAGTGTCCCTGGGGGTGCCCTGGCTGTCCCCTAGGTGTCACTGGGGGTGCCCTGGCTGTCCTCTAGGTGTCCCTGGGGGTGCCCTGGGTGTCCCTGGAAATGCCCTGGCTGTTCCCTAGGTGTCCCTGGGGGTGCCCTGGGTGTCCCTGGGGGGGCCCTGGCTGTCCCCTAGGTGTCACTGGGGGTGCCCTGACTGTCCTCTAGGTGTCCCTGGGGGTGCCCTGCGTGTCCCTGGGGTGCCCTGGCTGTCCCCTAGGTGTCCCTGGGGGTGCCCTGGCTGTCCCCTTCGTGTCCGTGGGGGTGCCTTGGGTGTCCCTGGGGGTGCCCTGGCGGTCCCTAGGGTGCCCTGGCTGTCCCCTAGGTGTCCCTGGGGGTGCCCTGGATGTCCCTGAGGTGCCCTGGCTGTCTTCAAGGTGTCCCTGTGGGTGCCCTGGCTGTCCCCTAGGTGTCACTGGGGGTGACCTGGCTGTCCCCTAGGTGTCCCTGGGGTTGCCCTGGCTGTCGCTAGGGTGCCCTGGCTGTGCCTTCGGTGTCTCTGGGGGTGCCCTAGGTGTCCCTCGGGGTGACCTCGGTGTCCCTGGGGGTGCCCTGGCTGTCCCCTAGGTTTCCCTGGGGGAGCCCTGGGTGTGCCTGGGGTGCCCTGGCTGTGCCCTAGGTGTCCCTGGGGGGGCCCTGGCTGTCCCTGGGGTGCCCTGGCTGTCCCCTAGGTGGCCCTGGGGGTGCCCTGGGTGTCCCTGGGGGTGCCCTGGAGGTCCCCTAGGTGTCCCTGGGGGTGCCCTGGGTGTCCCTGGTGTGCCCTGGTTCCCCTAGGTGTCCCTGTGGGTGCCCAGAGTGTCCCTGGGAGTGCCCTGGCTGTCCCCTAGGGGTCTCTGGGGGTGCCCTGGCTGTCCCGTCAGTGTCCCTGGGAATGCCCGGCCTGTCCCCTAGGTGTCCCTGGGGGTCCCCTTGGTGTCCCTGGGGGTGCCCAGGGTGTTCCTTCGGTGTCCCTGGGGGTGCCTCGCTGTCCCTGGGGTGCTCTGGATGTCCCCTTGGTGTCCCTGGGGGTGCCCTAGCTGTCCCTGGCGTGCCCTGGCTGTGCCCTAGGGGTCCCTTGGGGTGCCCTGGCTGTCCCTAGGGTGCCCTGGCTGTCACCTAGGTGTCCCTTGGGGTGCGCTGGTGTCCCTCGGGTTGCCCTGGCTGTCCCCTAGGTGTCCCTGGGGGTGACCTGGCTCTCCCTGGAGTGCCCTGGCTGTCCCCATGGTGTCCCTGGGGGTGCCCTGCCTGTCCTCTCGGTGTCCCTGGGGGTGCCCTGGCTGTGCCCTCGGTGTCCCTGGGGGTGCCCTGGCTGTCCCTAGGGTGCCCTGGCTGTCCCCTAGGTGTCCCTGGGTGTGCCCTGGGTGTCCCTGGGCGTGCACAGGGTGTCCCTGGGGTTCCCTGGCTGTCCCCTACGTGTCCCGGGATGGGCCCTGGCTGTCCCCTAGGTATCCCTGGGGGTGCACAGGGTGTCCCTGGGGATGCCCTGGCTGTCCCCTAGGTGACCCTGGCGTTGCCCTGGCTGTCCCTACGGTGCCCTGGCTGTGCCCTTGGTGTCCCTGGGGGTACTCTGGCTGTCCCTCGGGTGCCCTGGCTGTCCCTTAGGTGTCCCTGGGGGTGTCCTGGCTGTCTCTGGAGTGCCCTGGCTGTCCCCTAGGTGTCCCTGGGGGTGCCCTGGCTGTCCCCTGGGTGTCCCTGGGGTTGCCCTGGCTGTCTTCTAGATGTCCCTGGGAGTGCCCTGGCTGTCCCCTAGGTGTCCCTGGGGGTGCCCTGGCTGTCCCTAGGGTGCCCTGGCTGTGCCTTCGGTGTCTCTAGGGGTGCCCTAGGTGTCCCTGGGGGTGACCTCGGTGTCTCTGGGGGTGCCCTGGCTGTCCCCTAGGTGTCCCTGGGGGTGTCCTGCCTTCCCCTCGATGTCCCTGGGGTGCCCTGGCTGTCACTTAGGTGTCCCTCGGGGTGCCCTGGCTGTCCCTAGGGTGCCCTGGCTGTCCCCTAGGTGTCCCTGGGGGTGCCCTGGGTTTCCCTGGAGTGCCCTGGCTGTCCCCTAGTTGTCCCTGGGTGTGCCCTGGCTGTCCCCTAGGTGTCCCTGGGGGTGCCCTGCCTGTCCCCTAGGTGTCCCTGGGAATGCCCTGGCTGTCCTCTAGGTGTCCCTGGGGGTGCCCTGGGTGTCCCTGGGGATGCCCTGGCTGTCCCCTAGGTGTCCCTGGAGGTGCGCTGGGTGTCCCTAGGGTGCCCTGGCTGTGCCCTTGGTGTCCCTGGGGGTGCCCTGGCTGTCTCTGGAGTGCCCTGGCTGTCCCCTAAGTGTCCCTGGGGGTGCCCTGGCTGTCCCCTAGGTGTCACTGGGGGTGCCCTGGCTGTCCTCTAGGTGTCCCTGGGGGTGCCCTGGGTGTCCCTGGGGATGCCCTGGCTGTTCCCTAGGTGTCCCTGGGGGTGCCCTGGGTGTCCCTGGGGGGGCCCTGGCTGTCCCTAGGGTGCCCTGGCTGTCCCCTAGGTGTCCCTGGGTGTGCCCTGGGTGTCCCTGGGCGTGCACAGGGTGTCCCTGGGGTTCCCTGGCTGTCCCCTAGGTGTCCCGGGATGGGCCCTGGCTGTCCCCTAGGTATCCCTGGGGCTGCACAGGGTGTCCCTGGGGTTCCCTGGCTGTCCCCTAGGTGTCTCTGGGGGGGCCCTGGTGTCCCTGGGTTGCCCTGGCTGTCCCCTTGGTGTCCTTGCCTGGCTCGTATCCTCGACTCCGCCTCCGGCGCCATGGTGACTCCCCTCCCAGTCTGGACCATTGTGGCCTCACCCCCTCCCCTGGGGCCATCCGACCCATCCCAGTATAGACCAGTAAGGCACCGAGTGGCCACCATGGACCCCCACACGCCTGCCAGTTCATCCCAGTTCATCCCAGTCCACTCTTTGTCCATCCCAGGTTTCTCTGGTCACCCTCCCAGTGCTCTCAGTCCATCCCAGTCCCGCAGGTGTTGGTGCTTGGGGCTTGATGAGCTGGTGCCTGTCCGCAACGTGGAGCGGCTCAAACGGGACCTCAGGGTGAGGGGGGCGCGGATTTGGGGGGATCCTGGGGGTCCTGAGTTGTCGGGGAGGGGGTTTTTGGGTTGTGGGGGGTCTGGGGGGCGTCCTGGGGGCTGCTTTGAGTGCTTTGGGGGGTATTCGGGAGGTTTGGGCGGCCCATTTGAGGCATCAAAGAACCTGAGGAGGGTTTTGATAGCTCCTGGAGGTGGAGGCGGCCGTGGGGGTTAGCTGGCTGTCCCAGGGGGTTCCTGGCTGTCCCTCGACGTCCCTGGGGTGCCCTGGCTGTCACTTAGGTGTCCCTCGGGGTGCCCTGGCTGTCCCTAGGGTGCCCTGGCTGTCCCCTAGGTGTCCCTGGGGGTGCCCTGGGTTTCCCTGGAGTGCCCTGGCTGTCCCCTAGTTGTCCCTGGGTGTGCCCTGGCTGTCCCCTAGGTGTCCCTGGGGGTGCCCTGCCTGTCCCCTAGGTGTCCCTGGGAATGCCCTGGCTGTCCTCTAGGTGTCCCTGGGGGTGCCCTGGGTGTCCCTGGGGATGCCCTGGCTGTCCCCTAGGTGTCCCTGGGGGTGTGCTGGGTGTCCCTAGGGTGCCCTGGCTGTGCCCTTGGTGTCCCTGGGGGTGCCTTGGCTGTCTCTGGAGTGCCCTGGCTGTCCCCTAAGTGTCCCTGGGGGTGCCCTGGCTGTCCCCTAGGTGTCCCTGGGGGTGCCCTGGCTGTCCCCTAGGTGTCCCTGGGGGTGCCCTCGGTGTCCCTGGGGATGCCCTGGCTGTTCCCTAGGTGTCCCTGGGGGTGCCCTGGGTGTCCCTGGGGGGACCCTGGCTGTCCCCTAGGTGTCACTGGGGGTGCCCTGGCTGTCCTCTAGGTGTCCCTGGGGGTGCCCTGCGTGTCCCTGGGGTGCCCTGGCTGTCCCCTAGGTGTCCCTGGGGGTGCCCTGGCTGTCCCCTTCGTGTCCCTGGGGGTGCCTTGGGTGTCCCTGGGGGTGCCCTGGCGGTCCCTAGGGTGCCCTGGCTGTCCCCTAGGTGTCCCTGGGGGTGCCCTGGATGTCCCTGAGGTGCCCTGGCTGTCTTCAAGGTGTCCCTGTGGGTGCCCTGGCTGTCCCCTAGGTGTCCCTGGAGTTGCCCTGGCTGTCGCTAGGGTGCCCTGGCTGTGCCTTCGGTGTCTCTGGGGGTGCCCTAGGTGTCTCTCGGGGTGACCTCGGTGTCCCTGGGGGTGCCCTGGCTGTCCCCTAGGTGTCCCTGGGGGAGCCCTGGGTGTGCCTGGGGTGCCCTGGCTGTCCCCTAGGTGTCCCTGGGGGGGCCCTGGCTGTCCCTGGGGTGCCCTGGCTGTCCCCTAGCTGGCCCTGGGGGTGCCCTGGGTGTCCCTGGGGGTGCCCTGGAGGTCCCCTAGGTGTCTCTGGGGGTGCCCTGGGTGTCCCTGGTGTGCCCTGTTTCCCCTAGGTGTCCCTGTGGGTACCCAGAGTGTCCCTGGGAGTGCCCTGGCTGTCCCCTAGGGGTCTCTGGGGGTGCCCTGGCTGTCCCGTCAGTGTCCCTGGGAATGCCCTGCCTGTCCCCTAGGTGTCCCTGGGGGTCCCCTTGGTGTCCCTGGGGGTGCCCAGGGTGTTCCTTCGGTGTCCCTGGGGGTGCCCTGGCTGTCCCTGGGGTGCTCTGGATGTCCCCTTGGTGTCCCTGGGGGTGCCCTAGCTGTCCTTGGCGTGCCCTGGCTGTGCCCTAGGGGTCCCTTGGGGTGCCCTGGCTGTCCCTAGGGTGCCCTGGCTGTCACCTAGGTGTCCCTTGGGGTGCGCTGGTGTCCCTCGGGTTGCCCTGGCTGTCCCCTAGGTGTCCCTGGGGGTGACCTGGCTGTCCCTGGAGTGCCCTGGCTGTCCCCTAGGTGTCCCTGGGGGTGCCCTGGCTGTCCCCTAGGTGTCCCTGGGGGTGACCTGGCTGTCCCTGGAGTGCCCTGGCTGTCCCCTAGGTGTCCCTGGGGGTGCCCTGGCTTTCCCCTAGGCGTCCCTGGGGGTGCCCTGCCTCTCCCCTAGGCGTCCCTGGGGGTGCCCTGGCTGTCCCTGGGGGTGCCCTGGCTGTCCCCTAGGTGTCGCTGGGGGTGCCCTGGGTGTCCCTGGGGGTGCCCTCGCTGTCCCTGGGGTGCCCTGGCTGTCCCCTAGGTGTCCTTGGGGGTGCCCTGGCTGTCCCTGGGGTGCCCTGGCTGACACCAAGGTGTCCCTGGGGGTGCCCTGCCTGTCTTCTCGGTGTCCCTGGGGGTGCCCTGGCTGTGCCCTCGGTGTCCCTGGGGGTGCCCTGGCTGTCCCTAGGGTTCCCTGCCTGTCCCCTCGGTGTCCCTGGGGGTGCCCTGGGTGTCCCTGGGGGTGCCCTGGCTGTCCCCTAGGTGTCCCTGAGGGCGCCCAGGGTGTCCCTGGGGTGCCCTGGCTATCCTCTACGTGACCCTGGGGGTGCCCTGGGTGACCCTGGGGGTGCCCTTGCTGTCCCCTAGGTGTCCCTGGGGGTGCCCTGGGTGTCCCTGGGGTGCCCTGGCTGTCCCCTAGGTGTCCCTGGTGGTGCCCTGGCTGTCCCCTTGGGGTCCCTGGGGTGCCCTGGGTGTCCCTGGGGGTGCTCTGGCTGTCCCCTAGGTGTCCCTGGGGGTTCCCTGCCTGTCCCCTAGGTGTCCATGGGGGTTCCCTGGGTGTCCCTGAAGTGCCCTGGCTGTCACCTAAATGTCCCTGGGGGTGCCCTGGGTGTCCCTGGAGTGCCCTAGCTGTCCCCTAAATGTCCCTGGGGGTGCCCTGGCTGTCCCCTAGGTGTCCCTGGGGGTGCCCTGTCTGTCCCCTTGGTGTCCCAGGGGGTGCCCTGGGTGTCCCTGGCGTGCCCTCGCTGTCCCCTAGGTGTCCCTGGGGGTGCCCTTGCTGTCCCCTTGGTGTCCCTGGGGTGCCCTGCCTGTCCCCTAGGTGTCCCTGGGTGTCCCCAGGGTGCCCTGGCTGTGCCCTCGGTGTCTCTAGGGGTGCCCGGGCTGTCCCCTCGGTGTCCCTGGGGGTGCCCTGGCTGTCCCTAGTGTGCCGTGGCTGTCCCCTAGGTGTCCCTGGGGGTGCCCTGGGTGTTCCTGGGGTGCCCTGGCTGTCCCCTAGGTGTCCCCGGGTGTGACCTGGGTGTCCCTGGGGATGCCCTGGCTGTCCCCTAGGTGTCCCTGGGTGTCCCTGGGGTGCCCTGGGGGTGCCCTGCCTGTCCTCTAGGTGTCCCTGGGGGTGCCCTGGCTTTCCCCTCGGTGTCCCTGGGGGTGCCCTGCCTGTCCCCTAGGTGTCCCTGGGGGTGACCTAGCTGTCTTTAGGGTGCCCTGGCTGTCCCCTAGGTGTCCCTGGGTGTGCCCTGCCTGTCCCCTAGGTGTCGTTCGGGGTGCCCTGGGTGTCCCTGGGGGTGCCCTGCCTGTCCCCTAGGTGTCCCTGGGGGTGCCCTGGGTGTCCCTGGGGTGCCCTGGCTGTCCCCTTGGTGTCCCTGGGGGTGCCCTGGGTGTCCCTGGGGTGCCCTGGCTGTCCCCTAGGGTTCTCTGGGGGTGCCCTGGCTGTCCCGTCAGTGTCCCTGGGGGTGCCCTGCCTGTCCCCTAGGTGTCCCTGGGGGTTCCCTGCCTGTCCCCTAGGTGTCCCTGGGGGTTCCCTGGGTGTCCCTGGAGTGCCCTGGCTGTCCCCTAAATGTCCCTGGGGGTGCCCTGGCTGTCCCCTAGGTGTCACTGAGGGTGTCCTGCCTTCCCCTAGGCGTCCCTGGGGGTGCCCTGGCTTTCCCCACGGTGTCCCTGGGGGTGCCCTGCCTGTCCCCTAGATGTCCCTGGGGGTGCCCTGGGTGTCCCTGGGGGAGCGCTGGCTATCCCCTAGGTGTCCCTGGGAGGGCCCTGGCTGTCCCTGGGGTACCCTGGCTGTCCCCTAGGTGTCCCTGGGGGGGCCCTGGGTGTCCCTGGGGGTGCACAGAGTGTCAGTGGGGTTCCCTGGCTGTCCCGTACTTGTCCCTGGGGTTCCCTGGCTGTCCCCTAGGTGTCCCTGTGGGTGCCCTGAGTGTCCCTGGGCTGCCCTGGCTGTCCCCTAGGTGTCCCTGGGGGTGCCCTCGCTGTCCCTGGGGTGCCCTGGCTGTCCCCTAGGTGTCCCTGGGGCTTCCCTGCGTGTCCCTTAGGTGTCCTTGGGGGTGCCCTGGCTGTCCCTAGGGTGGCATGGCTGTGCCCTCGGTGTCCCTGGGGGTGCCCTGTCTGTCCCTAGGGTGCCCTGGCTGTCCCCTAGGTGTCCCTGGGGGTGCCCTGGGTGTGCCTAGGGTGCCCTGGTTGTCCCCTAGGTGTCCCAGGGGGTGCCCTGGCTGTCCCCTAAGTGTCCCTGGGGGTGCCCTGGGTGTCCCTGGGGTGCCTGGCTGTCCCCTAGTTGTCCCTGGGGGGGCCCTGGCTGTCCCCTAGGTGTCCCTGGGGGTGCCCTGCCTGTCCCCTAGGTGTCCCTGGGGATGCCCTGGCTGTCCTCTAGGTGTCCCTGGGGGTGCCCTGGGTGTCCCTGGGGATGCCCTGGCTGTCCCCTAGGTGTCCCTGGGGGTGCGCTGGGTGTCCCTAGGGTGCCCTGGCTGTGCCCTTGGTGTCCCTGGGGGTGCTCTGGCTGTCCCTCGGGTGCCCTGGCTGTCCCCTAGGTGGCCCTGGGGGTGCCCTGGCTGTCTCTGGAGTGCCCTGGCTGTCCCCTAGGTGTCCCTGGCGGTGCCCTGGCTGTCCCCTAGGTGTCACTGGGGGTGCCCTGGCTGTCCTCTAGGTGTCCCTGGGGGTGCCCTGGGTGTCCCTGGGGATGCCCTGGCTGTTCCCTAGGTGTCCCTGGGGGTGCCCTGGGTGTCCCTGGGGTGCCCTGGCTGTCCCCTTGGTGTCCCTGGGGGTGCCCTGGGTGTCCCTGGGGTGCCCTGTCTGTCCCCTAAATGTCCCTGGGGGTGCCCTGGCTGTCCCCTAGGTGTCCCTGGGGGTGTCCTGCCTTCCCCTCGGTGTCCCTGGGGGTGCCCTGGCCATCCCCTCGGTGTCCCTGGGGGTGCCCTGGGTGTCCCTGGGGTTCCCTGGCTGTCCCCTTGGTGTCCCTGGGGGTGCCCTGGGTGTCCCTGGGGTGCCCTGGCTGTCCCCTAGGGGTCTCTGGGGGTGCCCTGGCTGTCCCGTCAGTGTCCCTGGGGGTGCCCTGCCTGTCCCCTAGGTCTCCCTGGGGGTTCCCTGCCTGTCCCCTAGGTGTCCCTGGGGGTGCCCTGGGTGTCCCTGGAGTGCCCTGGCTGTCCCCTAAATGTCCCTGGGGGTGCCCTGGATGTCCCCTAGGTGTCACTGAGTATGTCCTGCCTTCCCCTAGGCGTCCCTGGGGGTGCCCTGGCTTTCCCCTCGGTGTCCCTGGGGGTGCCCTGCCTGTCCCCTAGATGTCCCTGGGGGTGCCCTGGGTGTCCCTGGAGGGGCGCTGGCTATCCCCTAGGTGTCCCTGGGGGTGCCCTGTCTGTCCCCTTGGTGTCCCAGGGGGTGCCCTGGGTGTCCCTGGCGTGCCCTGGCTGTCCCCTAGGTGTCCCTGGGGGTGCCCTGGCTGTCCCCTTGGTGTCCCTGGGGTGCCCTGGCTGTCCCCTTGGTGTCCCTGGGAGAGCCCTGGATGTCGCTGGGGTGCCTTGGGGGTGCCCTGCCTGTCCCCTAGGTGTCCCTGGGGGTGCCCTGGCTGTCCCCTAGGTGTCCCTGGGGGTGACCTGGGTGTCCCTGGGGATGCCCTGGCTGTCCCCTAGGTGTCCCTGGGGGTGCCCTGGCTTTCCCCTAGGTGTCCCTGGGGGTGCCCTGGGTGTCCCTGGAGTGCCCTTGCTGTCCCCTAAATGTCCCTGGGAGTGCCCTGGCTTTCCCCTCGGTGTCCCTGGGGGTGCCCTGCCTGTCCCCTTGGTGTCCCTGGGGGTGACCTGGCTGTCTTTAGGGTGCCCTGGCTGTCCCCTAGGTGTCCCTGGGTGTGCCCTGCCTGTCCCCTAGGTGTCGTTCGGGGCGCCCTGGGTGTCCCTGGGGGTGCCCTGCCTGTCCCCTAGGTGTCCCTGGGGGTGCCCTGGGCGTCCCTGGGGTGGCCTGGCTGTCGCCTTGGTGTCCCTGGGGGTGCCCTGGGTGTCCCTGGGGTGCCCTGGCTGTCCCCTAGGGGTCTCTGGGGGTGCCCTGGCTGTCCCGTCAGTGTCCCTGGGGGTGCCCTGCCTGTCCCCTAGGTGTCCCTGGGGGTTCCCTGCCTGTCCCCTAGGTGTCCCTGGGGGTGCCCTGGGTGTCCCTGGAGTGCCCTGACTGTCCCCTAAATGTCCCTGGGGGTGCCCTGGCTGTCCCCTATGTGTCACTGAGGGTGTCCTTCCTTCCCCTAGGCGTCCCTGGGGATGCCCTGGCTTTCCCCTCGGTGTCCCTGGGGGTGCCCTGCCTGTCCCCTAGGTGTCCCTGGGCGTCCCCTTGGTGTCCCTGGGGGTGCCCAGGGTGTCCCTTAGGTGTCCCTGGGGGTGCCCTTGCTGTCCCCTTGGTGTCCCTGGGGGTTCCCTGCGTGTCCCTTAGGTGTCCTTGGGGGTGCCCTGGCTGTCCCTAGGGTGGCATGGCTGTGCCCTCGGTGTCCCTGGGGGTGCCCTGGGTGTGCCTAGGGTGCCCTGGCTGTCCCCTAGGTGTCCCTGGGGGTGCCCTGGATGTCCCTGAGGTGCCCTGGCTGTCTTCAAGGTGTCCCTGTGGGTGCCCAGAGTGTCCCTGGGAGTGCCCTGGCTGTCCCCTAGGGGTCTCTGCGGGTGCCCTGGCTGTCCCGTCAGTGTCCCTGGGGGTGCCCTGCCTGTCCCCTAGGTGTCCCTGGGGGTGCTCGGCCTGTCCCCTAGGTGTCCCTGGGGGTGCCCTGGGTGTCCCTGGAGTGCCCTGTCTGTCCCCTAAATGTCCCTGGGGGTGCCCTGGCTGTCCCCTAGGTGTCCCTGGGGGTGCCCTGCCTGTCCCCTATGTGTCCCTGGGGGTGCCCTGGCTGTCTTTAGGGTGCCCTGCCTGTCCCCTCGGTGTCCCTGGGGGTGCCCTGGGTGTCCCTGGGGTGCCCTGGCTGTCCCCTTGGTGTCCCTGGGGGTGCCCTGTCTGTCCCTGGGGTGCCCTGGCTGTCCCCAAGGTGTCCCTGGGGGTGCCCTGCCTGTCCTCTCGGTGTCTCTGGGGGTGCCCTGGCTGTCCCCTAGGTGTCCCTGGGGGGGCCCTGGGTGTCCCTGGGGGTGCACAGGGTGTCCCTTTGGTGTCCCTGGGGGTGCCCTGGCTGTCCTCTAGGTGTCACTGGGGGTGCCCTGGCTGTCCCTAGGGTGCCCTGGCTGTGCCCTTGGTGTCCCTGGGGGTGCCCTGGCTGTCCCCAGGGTGCCCTGGCTATGCCCTCGGTGTCTCGGGGGGTGCCCTGGCTGTCCCTAGGGTGCCCTGGCTGTCCCCTAGGTGTCCCTGGGGGTGCCCTGGGTGTGCCTGGGTGGGCCCTGGCTGTGCCCTCGGTGTCCCTGAGGGTGCCCTGGCCGTCTCTAGGGTGCCCTGGCTGTGCCCTAGGTGTCCCTGGGGTGCCCTGGCTGTCCCGTTAGTGTCCCTGGGGGTGCCCTGGCTGTCCCTAGGGTGCCCTGGCTTTCCCCTAGGTGTCCCTGGGGGTGCCCTGGTGTCCCTCGGTTTGCCCTGGCTGTCCCCTAAGTGTCCCTGGGGGTGCCCAGGGTGTCCCTGGGGTGCCCTGGCTGTCCCCTACGTGTCCCTGGGGGTGCCCAGGGTGTCCCTGGGGGTGCCCTGGCTGTCCCCTAGGTGTCCCTGGGGGTGCCCTGGTGTCCCTCGGGGTGCCCTGGCTGTCCCCTAAGTGTCCCTGGGGGCGCCCAGGGTGTCCCTGGGGTGCCGTGGCTGTCCCCTACGTGTCCCTGGGGGTGCCCAGGGTGTCCCTGGGGGTGCCCTGGCTGTCCCCTAGGTGTCCCTGTGGGTCTCCTTGGTGTCCCTGGGGGTGCCCAGTGTGTCCCTTAGGTGTCCCTAGAGTTCCCTTGCTGTCCCGTAGGTGTCCCTGGGGGTGCCCTGGCTGTCCCTGGGGTGCCCTGGATGTCCCCTTGGTGTCCCTGAGGGTGCCCTGGCTGTCCCCTTGGTGTCCCTAGGGTGCCCTGTCTGTGCCCTTGGTGTCCCTGGGGGTGTCCTGGCTGTCCCTAGGGTGCCCTGGCTGTCCCCTAGGTGTCCCTGGGGGTGCCCTGGGTGTGCCTGGGGTGCCCTGGCTGTCCTCTAGGTGTCCCTGGGGGTGCCCTGGGTGTCCCTGGGGGGGCCCTGGCTGTCCCCTAGTGGTCTCTGGGGGTGCCCTGCCTGTCCCCTAGGTGTCCCTGGGGGTGCCCTGGCTGTCCCCTTGGTGTCCCTAGAGTGCCCTGTCTGTGCCCTTGGTGTCCCTGGGGGTGCCCTGGCTGTCCCTAGGGTGCCCTGGCTGTGCCCTTGGTGTCCCTGGGGGTGCCCTGGCTGTCCCTAGGGTGCCCTGGCTGTGCCCTTGGTGTCCCTGGGGGTGCCCTGGCTGTCTCTGTGGGTGCCCTGGCTGTCCCCTTGGTGTCCCTAGGGTGCCCTGTCTGTGCCCTTGGTATCCCTGGCGGTGCCCTGGCTGTCCCTAGGGTGCCCTGGCTGTGCCCTTGGTGTCCCTGGGGGTGCCCTGGCTGTCCCTAGGGTGCCCTGGCTGTGCCCTTGGTGTCCCTGGGGGTGCCCTGGCTCTCCCTAGGGTGCCCTGGCTGTCCCCTAGGTGTCCCTGGGGGTGCCCTGGTGTCCCTCGGGGTGCCCTGGGTGTCCCCTAGGTGTCCCTGGGGGTGCCCTGCCTGTCCCCTAGGTGTCCCTGGGGGCGCCCTGGCTGTCCCTAGGGTGCCCTGGCTGTGCCCTAGGTGTCCCTGGAGTGCCCTGGCTGTCCCTGGGGGTGCCATGGCTGTCCCCTCGTTGTCCCTGGGAATACCCTGCGTGTCCCCTAGGTGTCCTTGGGGGTGCCCTGGCTGTCCCCTACGTGTCCCTGGGGTGCCCTGGCTGTTCCCTAGGTGGCCCAGGGGGTGCCCTGGCTGTCCCTAGGGTGCCCTGGCTGTCCCCTAGGTGTCCCTGAGGGGTGCCCTGGGTGTCCCTGGAGTGCCCTGTCTGTCCCCTAAATGTCCCTGGGGGTGCCCTGGCTGTCCCCTAGGTGTCCCTGGGGGTGCCCTGCCTGTCCCCTATGTGTCCCTGGGGGTGCCCTGGCTGTCTTTAGGGTGCCCTGCCTGTCCCCTCGGTGTCCCTGGGGGTGCCCTGGGTGTCCCTGGGGTGCCCTGGCTGTCCCCTTGGTGTCCCTGGGGGTGCCCTGTCTGTCCCTGGGGTGCCCTGGCTGTCCCCAAGGTGTCCCTGGGGGTGCCCTGCCTGTCCTCTCGGTGTCTCTGGGGGTGCCCTGGCTGTCCCCTAGGTGTCCCTGGGGGGGCCCTGGGTGTCCCTGGGGGTGCACAGGGTGTCCCTTTGGTGTCCCTGGGGGTGCCCTGGCTGTCCTCTAGGTGTCACTGGGGGTGCCCTGGCTGTCCCTAGGGTGCCCTGGCTGTGCCCTTGGTGTCCCTGGGGGTGCCCTGGCTGTCCCCAGGGTGCCCTGGCTGTGCCCTCGGTGTCTCGGGGGGTGCCCTGGCTGTCCCTAGGGTGCCCTGGCTGTCCCCTAGGTGTCCCTGGGGGTGCCCTGGGTGTGCCTGGGTGGGCCCTGGCTGTGCCCTCGGTGTCCCTGAGAATGCCCTGGCCGTCTCTAGGGTGCCCTGGCTGTGCCCTAGGTGTCCCTGGGGTGCCCTGGCTGTCCCGTTAGTGTCCCTGGGGGTGCCCTGGCTGTCCCTAGGGTGCCCTGGCTTTCCCCTAGGTGTCCCTGGGGGTGCCCTGGTGTCCCTCGGTTTGCCCTGGCTGTCCCCTAAGTGTCCCTGGGGGTGCCCAGGGTGTCCCTGGGGTGCCCTGGCTGTCCCCTACGTGTCCCTGGGGGTGCCCAGGGTGTCCCTGGGGGTGCCCTGGCTGTCCCCTAGGTGTCCCTGGGGGTGCCCTGGTGTCCCTCGGGGTGCCCTGGCTGTCCCCTAAGTGTCCCTGGGGGCGCCCAGGGTGTCCCTGGGGTGCCGTGGCTGTCCCCTACGTGTCCCTGGGGGTGCCCAGGGTGTCCCTGGGGGTGCCCTGGCTGTCCCCTAGGTGTCCCTGTGGGTCTCCTTGGTGTCCCTGGGGGTGCCCAGTGTGTCCCTTAGGTGTCCCTAGAGTTCCCTTGCTGTCCCGTAGGTGTCCCTGGGGGTGCCCTGGCTGTCCCTGGGGTGCCCTGGATGTCCCCTTGGTGTCCCTGAGGGTGCCCTGGCTGTCCCCTTGGTGTCCCTAGGGTGCCCTGTCTGTGCCCTTGGTGTCCCTGGGGGTGTCCTGGCTGTCCCTAGGGTGCCCTGGCTGTCCCCTAGGTGTCCCTGGGGGTGCCCTGGGTGTGCCTGGGGTGCCCTGGCTGTCCTCTAGGTGTCCCTGGGGGTGCCCTGGGTGTCCCTGGGGGGGCCCTGGCTGTCCCCTAGTGGTCTCTGGGGGTGCCCTGCCTGTCCCCTAGGTGTCCCTGGGGGTGCCCTGGCTGTCCCCTTGGTGTCCCTAGAGTGCCCTGTCTGTGCCCTTGGTGTCCCTGGGGGTGCCCTGGCTGTCCCTAGGGTGCCCTGGCTGTGCCCTTGGTGTCCCTGGGGGTGCCCTGGCTGTCCCTAGGGTGCCCTGGCTGTGCCCTTGGTGTCCCTGGGGGTGCCCTGGCTGTCCCTGTGGGTGCCCTGGGTGTCCCCTTGGTGTCCCTAGGGTGCCCTGTCTGTGCCCTTGGTATCCCTGGGGGTGCCCTGGCTGTCCCTAGGGTGCCCTGGCTGTGCCCTTGGTGTCCCTGGGGGTGCCCTGGCTGTCCCTAGGGTGCCCTGGCTGTGCCCTTGGTGTCCCTGGGGGTGCCCTGGCTCTCCCTAGGGTGCCCTGGCTGTCCCCTAGGTGTCCCTGGGGGTGCCCTGGTGTCCCTCGGGGTGCCCTGGGTGTCCCCTAGGTGTCCCTGGGGGTGCCCTGCCTGTCCCCTAGGTGTCCCTGGAGGCGCCCTGGCTGTCCCTAGGGTGCCCTGGCTGTGCCCTAGGTGTCCCTGGAGTGCCCTGGCTGTCCCTGGGGGTGCCATGGCTGTCCCCTCGTTGTCCCTGGGAATACCCTGCGTGTCCCCTAGGTGTCCTTGGGGGTGCCCTGGCTGTCCCCTACGTGTCCCTGGGGTGCCCTGGCTGTTCCCTAGGTGGCCCAGGGGGTGCCCTGGCTGTCCCTAGGGTGCCCTGGCTGTCCCCTAGGTGTCCCTGAGGGGTGCCCTGGGTGTCCCTGGGGTGCCATGGCTGAACCCTAGGTGTCCCTGGGGGTGTCCTGCCTTCCCCTAGGTGTCCCTCGGGTGCCCTGGCTGTCCCCTAGGTGTCCCTGGGGGTGCCCTGGCTGTCCCGTCAGTGTCCCTGGGGGTGCCCTGCCTGTCACCTAGGTGTCGTTGGGGGTGCCCTGGGTGTCCCTGGGGGTGCCCTGCCTGTCCCCTAGGTGTCCCTGGGGGTGCCCTGGGTGTCCCTGGGGTGCCCTTGCGGTCCCTGGGGTGCCCTGGCTGTCCCCTAGGTGTCCCTGGGGGTGCCCTGGATGTCCCTGAGGTGCCCTGGCTGTCTTCAAGGTGCCCCTGTGGGTGCCCAGAGTGTCCCTGGGAGTGCCCTGGCTGTCCCCTAGGGGTCTCTGGGGGTGCCCTGGCTGTCCACTAGGTGTCCCTTGGGGGTCCCCTTGGTGTCCCTGGGGGTGCCCAGGGTGTCTTTTAGGTGTCCCTAGGGTGCCCTGGCTGTGCCCTAGGTGTCCCTGGGGTGCCCTGGCTGTCCCTTCAGTGTCCCTCGGGGTGCCCTGGCTGTCCCCTAGGTGTCCCTGGGGGTGCCCTGGGTTTCCCTGGGGGTGTCCTGGCTGTCCCCTAGGTGTCTCTGGGTGTGCCCTGGGTGTCCCGGGGGGGCCCTGGCTGTCCCCTAGGTGTCCCTGGGGTTCCCTGGCTGTCCCCTAGGTGTCCCTCGGGGTGCCCTGGGTGTCCCTTGGGGGCCCTGGCTGTCCCCTAGGTGTCCCTGCCTCGCTCGTATCCTCGACTCCGCCTCCGCGCCATGGTGACTCCCCTCCCAGTGTCGACCAGTGTGGCCTCACCCCCTTCCCTGGGGCCATCCGACCCATCCCAGTATAGACCAGTAAGGCACCGAGTGGCCACCATGGACCCCCACACGCCTGGCAGTTCATCCCAGTTCATCCCAGTCCACTCTTTGTCCATCCCAGGTTTCTCTGGTCACCCTCTCAGTGCTCTCAGTCCATCCCAGTCCCGCAGGTGTTGGTGCTTGGGGCTTGATGAGCTGGTGCCTGTCCGCAACGTGGAGCGGCTCAAACGGGACCTCAGGGTGAGGGGGGCGCGGATTTGGGGGGATCCTGGGGGTCCTGAGTTATCGTGGAGGGGGTTTTTGGGTTGTGGGGGGTCTGGGGGAGTCCTGGGGGCTGCTTTGGGTGCTTTGGGGGGTATTCGGGAGGTTTGGGCGTCCCATTTGAGGCATCAAAGAACCAGAGGAGGGTTTTGATCGCTCCTGGAGGTGGAGGCGGCCGTGGGGGTGAGCTGGCTGTCCCAGGGGGTTCCTGGCTGTCCCTCGATGTCCCTGGGGGTGCCCTAGGTGTCCATGGGGGTGCCCTGGGTGTCCCTAGGGTGCCCTGGCTGTCCCCTAGGTGTCCCTGGGGTGCCCTGACTGTCCCTAGCTGTCGCTGGGGGTGCCCTGGGTGTCCCTGGGGTGCCCTGGGGGTACCCTGGCTGTCCCTGGACGTGCCCTGCCTGTCCCTTAGGTGTCCCTGGGGGTGCCCTGGCTGTCCCTAGGGTGCCCTGGCTGTGCCCTCGGTGTCTCTGGGGGTGCCCTGGGTGTCCCTAGGGTGCCATGGCTGTCCCTAGGGTGCCCTGGCTGTCCCCTCGGTGTCCCTGGGGGTGCCCTGGGTGTCCCTATGGTGCCCTGGCTGTCCCCTACGTGTCCCTGGGGGTGCCCTGGCTGTCCCTAGGGTGCCCTGGCTGGGCCCTCAGTGTCTCTGGGGGTGCCCTCGGTGTCCCTGGGGTGCCCTGGCTGTCCCTGGAGTGCCCTGGCTGTCCCCTAGGTGTCCCTGGGGGGGCCCTGGCTGTCCCCTAGGTGTCCCTGGGGGTGCCCTGGCTGTCCTCTAGGTGTCCCTGGGGGTGCCCTGGGTGTCCCTGGGGATGCCCTGGCTGTTCACTAGGTGTCCCTGGGGTTGCCCTGGGCGTCCCTGGGGGGGCCCTGGCTGTCCCCTAGGGGTCTCTGGGGGTGCGCTGCCTGTTCCCTAGGTGTCCCTGGGGGTGCCCTGGCTGTGCCCTCGGTGTCCCTGAGGGTGCCCTGGGTGTCCCTGGGGTGCCATGGCTGTACCCTAGGTGTCCCTGGGGGTGCCCTGGCTGTCCCGTCAGTGTCCCTGGGGGTGCCCTTCCTGTCCCCTAGGTGTCCCTGGGGGTGCCCTGGGTGTCCCTGGGGTGCCCTGGCTGTCCCCTAGGTGTCCCTGGGGGTGCCCTGGATGTCCCTGAGGTGCCCTGGCTGTCTTCAAGGTGTCCCTGTGGGTGCACAGAGTGTCCCTGGGAGTGCCCTGGCTGTCCCCTAGGGGTCTCTGGGGGTGCCCTGGCTGTCCCGTCAGTGTCCCTGGGGGTGCACTGCCTGTCCCCTAGGTGTCCCTGGGGGTGCCCGGCCTGTCCCCTAGGTGTCCCTGGGGGTGCCCTGGGTGTCCCTGGAGTGCCCTGGCTGTCCCCTAAATGTCCTGGGGGTGCCCTGGCTGTCCCCTAGGTGTCCCTGGGGGTGTCCTGCCTTCCCCTAGGTGTCCCTGGGGGTGCCCTGGCTTTCCCCTCGGTGCCCCTGGGGGTGCCCTGCCTGTCCCCTAGGTGTCCTGGCTGTGACCTAGGTGTCCCTGGGGGTGCCCTGGCTGTCCCTTCGGTGTCCCTGGGGGTGCCCTGGGTGTCTCTGGGGATGCCCTGGCTGTCCCCTAGGTGTCCCTGGGCGTGCGCTGGCTGACCCTGGGGGGGCCCTGGCTGTGCCCTAGGTGTCCCTGGCGTTGCCCTGGCTGTTCCTTGGGTGCCCTGGCTGTCCCCTAGGTGTCCCTGGGGGTGCCCTGGCTGTCTCTGGAGTGCCCTGGCTGTCCCCTAGGTGTCCCTGGGGGTGCCCTGCCTGTCCCCTAGGTGTCCCTGGGGGTGCCCTGGCTGTCCTCTAGGTGTCCCTGGGGGTGCCCTTAATGTCCCTGGGGATGCCCTTGCTGTTCCCTAGGTGTCCCTGGGTGTGCTCTGGGTGTCCCTTGGGGGGCCTTGGCTGTCCCCTAGGGGTCTCTGGGGGTGCCCTGCCTGTCCCCTAGGTGTCCCTGGGGTGCCCTGGCTGTGCCCTCGGTGTCCCTGAGGGTGCCCTGGGTGTCCCTGGGGTGCCATGGCTGTACCCTAGGTGTCCCTGGGGGTTCCGTGGGTGTCCCTGGGGTTGCCTTGGCGGCTGTCCCCTAGGTGTCCCTGGGGTGCCCTGGCTGTCCCCTCGGTGTCCCTGGGGGTGCCCAGGGTGTTCCTGGGGTGCCCTGGCTGTCCCCTACGTGTCCCTGGGGGTGCCCTGGGTGTCCCTGGGGGTGCCCTGGCTGTCCCCTAGCTGTCCCTGGGGGTGCCCTGGATGTCCCTGGGGTGCCATGGCTGTCCTCTACGTGTCCCTGGGGTAGCCTGGCTGTCCCCTCGGTGTCCCGGGGGGTGCCCTGCCTTTCCCCTAGGGTCTTGGGGGGGCACTGGCTTTCCCCTCGGTGTCCCTGGGGGTGCACTGCCTGTCCCCTACGTGTCCCTGGGGGTGCCATGCCTGTCCCCTAGGTGTCCCTGGGGGTGCCCTGGCTGTCCCCAGGGTGCCCTGGCTGTGCCCTCGGTGTCCCTGAGGGTGCCCTGCCCGTCCTCTAGGGTGCCCTGACTGTGCCCTAGGTGTCCCTGGGGTGCCCTGGCTGTCCCGTTAGTGTCCTGGGGGTGTCCTGGCTGTCCCCTAGGGTGCCCTGGCTTTCCCCTAGGTGTCCCTGGGGGTGCCCTGGTGTCCCTCGGGGTGCCCTGGCCTGTCCCCTAAGTGTCCCTGGGGGCGCCCAGGGTGTCCCTGGGTGCCCTGGCTGTCCCCTACGTGTCCCTGGGGGTGCCCAGGGTGTCCCTGGGGGTGCCTCTGGCTATCCCCTTGGTGTCCCTGGGGGTGCCCTGGTGTCCCTCGGGGTGCCCTGGCTGTCCCCTAAGTGTCCCTTGGGGGCGCCCAGGGTGTCCCTGGGGTGCCGTGGCTGTCCCCTACGTGTCCCTGGGGGTGCCCAGGGTGTCCCTGGGGGTGCCCTGGCTGTCCCCTAGGTGTCCCTGTGGGTCTCCTGGTGTCCCTGGGGGTGCCCAGTGTGTCCCTTAGGTGTCCCTAGAGTTCCCTTGCTGTCCCGTAGGTGTCCCTGGGGGTGCCCTGGCTGTCCCTGGGGTGCCCTGGATGTCCCCTTGGTGTCCCTGAGGGTGCCCTGGCTGTCTTCTTGGTGTCCCTAGGGTGCCCTGTCTGTGCCTTGGTGTCCCTGGGGGTGCCCTGGCTGTCCCTAGGGTGCCCTGGCTGTCCCTAGGTGTCCCTTGGGGGTGCCCTGGGTGTGCCTGGGGTGCCCTGGCTGTCCTCTAGGTGTCCCTGGGGGTGCCCTGTGTGTCCCTGGGGGGGCCCTGGCTGTCCCCTAGTGGTCTCTGGGGGTGCCCTGCCTGTCCCTAGGTGTTCCTGGGGGGTGCCCTGGCTGTCCCCTTGGTGTCCCTAGAGTGCCCTGTCTGTGCCCTTGGTGTCCCTGGGGGTGCCCTGGCTGTCCCTAGGGTGCCCTGGCTGTGCCCTTGGTGTCCCTGGGGGTGCCCTGGCTGTCCCTAGGGTGCCCTGGCTGTGCCCTTGGTGTCCCTGGGGGTGCCCTGGCTGTCCCTGTGGGTGCCCTGGCTGTCCCCTTGGTGTCCCTAGGGTGCCCTGTCTGTGCCCTTGGTATCCCTGGGGGTGCCCTGGCTGTCCCTAGGGTGCCCTGGCTGTGCCCTTGGTGTCCCTGGGGGTGCCCTGGCTGTCCCTAGGGTGCCCTGGCTGTGCCCTTGGTGTCCCTGGGGGTGCCCTGGCTCTCCCTAGGGTGCCCTGGCTGTCCCCTAGGTGTCCCTGGGGGTGCCCTGGTGTCCCTCGGGGTGCCTGGGTGTCCCCTAGGTGTCCCTAGGGTGCCCTGGCTGTGCCCTAGGTGTCCCTGGAGTGCCCTGGCTGTCACTGGGGGTGCCATGGCTGTCCCCTCGTTGTCCCTGGGAATACCCTGCGTGTCCCCTAAGTGTCCTTGGGGGTGCCCTGGCTGTCCCCTACGTGTCCCTGGGGTGCGCTGGCTGTTCCTAAGTGGCACAGGGGGTGCCCTGGCTGTCCCTAGGGTGCCCTGGCTGTCCCCTAGGTGTCCCTGAGGGGTGCCCTGGGTGTCCCTGGTGTGCCCTGGCTGTCCCCTAGGTGTCCCTGGGGGTGCCCTGGCTGTCCCCATAGGTGTCCCTGGGGGGCCCTGTCTGTCCCCTAGCTGTCCCTGGGGGTGCCCTGGTGGTCCCCTAGGTGTCCCTGGGGGTGCCCTGCCTGTCCTTTCGGTGTCTCTGGGGGTGCCCTGGCTGTCCCCTAGGTGTCCCTGGGGGGGCCCTGGGTGTCCCTGGGGATGCACAGGGTGTCCGTTTTGGTGTCCCTGGGGGTGCCCTGGCTGTACCCTAGGTGTCCCTAGGGCTGCCCTGGCTGTCCCTGGGGTGCTCTGGATGTCCACTTGGTGTCACTGGGGGTGCCTTGGCTGTCCCTAGGGTGCCCTGGCTGTCCCCTAGGGGTCTCTGGTGGTGCCCTGGCTGTCCCCTCGGTGTCCCTGGGGTGCCCTGGCTGTCCCATCAGTGTCCCTCGGGGTGCCCTGGCTGTCCCCCTAGGTGTCCCTGGGGGTGCCCAGGGTGTCCCTGGGGGTGCCCTTGCTGTCCCGTAGGTGTCCCTGGGGGTGCCCTGACTGTCCTTCGGGTGCCCAGAGGGTGCCCTGGCTGTGCCCTTGGTGTCCTTGGGGGTGCCCAGGCTGTCCCTAGGGTGTCCTGGCTGTCCCCTAGGTGTCCCTGGGGGTGCCCTGGCAGTCCCTGGAGTGCCCTGGCTGTCCCCTAGGTGTCCCTGGGGGTGCCCTGGGTGTCCCTGGGGGTGCCCTGGCTGTCCCCTAGGTGGCCCTGGGATTGCCCTGGGTGTCCCTGGGGGTGCCCTGGAGGTCCCCTAGGTGTCCTTGGGGGTGCCCTGGCTGTCCCTGGGGTGCCTTGGCTGTCCCCAAGGTGTCCCTGGGGGTTCCCTGGCTGTCCTCTCGGTGTCCCTGGGGGTGCCCTGGCTGTCTCTAGGGTGCCCTGGCTGTCCCCTAGGTGTCCCTGGGTGTTCCCTGGGTGTCCCTGGGCGTGCACAGGTTGTCCCTGGGGTTCCCTGGCTGTCCCCTAGGTGTCCCGGGATGGGCCCTGGCTGTCCCCTAGGTGTCCCTGGGGGTGCACAGGGTGTCCCTGGGGTTCCCTGGCTGTCCCCTAGGTGTCTCTGGGGGGGCCCTGGTGTCCCTGGGTTACCCTGGCTGTCCCCTAGGTGTCCTTGCCTGTCTCGTATCCTCGACTCCGCCTCCGGCGCCATGGTGACTCCCCTCCCAGTCTGGACCATTGTGGCCTCACCCCCTCCCCTGGGGCCATCCGACCCATCCCAGTATAGACCAGTAAGGCACCGAGTGGCCACCATGGACCCCCACACGCCTGCCAGTTCATCCCAGTTCATCCCAGTCCACTCTTTGTCCATCCCAGGTTTCTCTGCTCACCCTCCCAGTGCTGTCAGTCCATCCCAGTCCCGCAGGTGTTGGTGCTTGGGGCTTGATGAGCTGGTGCCTGTCCGCAACGTGGAGCGGCTCAAACGGGACCTCAGGGTGAGGGGGGCGCGGATTTGGGGGGATCCTGGGGGTCCTGAGTTGTCGGGGAGGGGGTTTTTGGGTTGTGGGGGGTCTGGGGGGCGTCCTGGGGGCTGCTTTGGGTGTTTTGGGGGGTATTCGGGAGGCTTGGGCGGCCCATTTGAGGCATCAAAGAACCTGAGGAGGGTTTTGATAGCTCCTGGAGGTGGAGGCGGCTGTGGGGGTGAGCTGGCTGTCCCAGGGGGTTCCTGGCTGTCCCTCGATGTCCCTGGGGTGCCCTGGCTGTCACTTAGGTGTCCCTCGGGGTGCCCTGGCTGTCCCTAGGGTGCCCTGACTGTCCCTAGGTGTCCCTGGGGGTACCCTGGCTGTCCCTGGAGGTGCCCTGCCTGTCCCCTAGGTGTCCCTGGGGGTGTCCTGCCTTGCCCTAGGTGTCCCTGGGGGTGCCCTGGCTGTCCCCTCCGTGTCCCTGGGGGTGCCCTGGGTGTCCCTGGGGTGCCCTGGCTGACCCCAAGGTGTCCCTTGGGGTGCCAAGAGTGTCCCTAGGAGGTCCCTGGCTGTCCCCTAGGGGTCTCTGGGGGTGCCCTGGCTGTCCCGTCAGTGTCCCTGGGGGTGCCCTGCCTGTCCTTTAGGTGTCCCTGGGTGTGCCCTGGCTGTCCCTAGGGTGCCCTGGCTGTGCCCTCGGTGTCTCTGGGGGTGCCCTGGCTGTCCCTAGGGTGCCATGGCTGTCCCTAGGGTGCCCTGGCTGTCCCCTCAGTGTCCCTGGGGGTGCCCTGGGTGTCCCTGGGTAGCCCTGGCTGTCCCCTAGGTGTCCCTGGGGGGGCCCTGGCTGTCCCGTAGGTGTCCCTGGGCTGCCCTGGCTGTCCCTAGGGTGCCCTGGCTGTGCCCTAGGTGTCCCTGCGGTGCCATGGCTGTCCCCTCAGTGTCCCTGAGGGTGCCCTGGGTGTCCCTGGGTAGCCCTGGCTGTCCCCTAGGTGTCCCTGGGGGGGCCCTGGCTGTCCCCTTGGTGTCCCTGGGGGGGCCCTGGCTGTCCTTGGGGTGCCCTGGCTGTCCTTGGTGTCCCAGAGGGTGCCCTGGCTGTGCCCTAGGTGTCCCTGCGGTGCCATGGCTGTCCCCTCAGTGTCCCTGAGGGTGCCCTGGGTGTCCCTGGCGTGCCCTGGCTGTCTCCTAGGTGTCCCTGGGGGTGCCATGGCTGTTCTCTAGGTGTCCCTGGGGTGCCCTGGGTGTCCCTGGCGTGCCCTGGCTGTCTCCTAGGTGTCCCTGGGAGTGCCCTGGGTGTCCCTGGGGTGCCCTGGCTGTCCCCTAGGTGTCCCTGGGGGGACCCTGGCTGTCCCCTAGGCGTCCCTGGGGGGACCCTGGCTGTCCCCTAGGCGTCCCTGGGGGTGCCCTGGCTGTCCCTGGGGTGCCCTGGCTGTCCCCTAGGTGTCCCTGGGGGTGCCCTGGCTGTCCCTGGGGTGCCCTGGCTGTCCCCTAGATGTCCCTGGAGGTCGCCTAGGTGTCCCTGGGGGTGCCCTCGCTGTCCCTGGGGTGCCCTGGCTGTCCCCTAGGTGTCCCTCGTTGTGCCCTGGTGTCCCTCGGGGTGCCCTGGCTGTCCCCTAGGTGTCCCTGGGGGTGCCGTTGGTGTGCCTGGGGTGCCCTGTCTGTCCTCTAGGTGTCCCTGGGGTTGCCTTGGGTGTCCCTGGGGTGCTCTGGATGTCCCCTTGGTGTCCCTGGGGGTTCCCTGGCTGTCCCCTTGGTGTCCCTAGGGTGCCCTGTCTGTGCCCTTGCTGTCCCTGGGGGTGCCCTGGCTGTCCCCTTGGTGTCCCTAGGGTGCCCTGGCTGTCCCCTAGGTGTCCCTGGGGGTGCCCTGCTGTCCCTCGGGGTGCCCTGGCTGTCCCCTAGGTGCCCCTGGGGGTGCCGTGGGTGTGCCTGGGGTGCCCTGTCTGTCCTCTAGGTGTCCCTGGGGTTGCCCTGGGTGTCCCTGGGGACGCCGTGGCTGTCCGCTAGGTGTCCCTGGGGGTGCCCTGGGTGTCCCTGGGGGGCCCTGGCTGTCCCCTAGGGGTCTCTGGGGGTGCCCTGCCTGTCCCCTAGGTGTCCCTGGGGGTGCCCTGGCTGTCCCCTTGGTGTCCCTAGGGTGCCCTGTCTGTGCCCTTGGTGTCCCTTGGGGTGCCCTGGCTGTCCCTAGGGTTCCCTTGCTGTGCCCTTGGTGTCCCTGGGGGTGCCCTGGCTGTCCCTAGGGTGCCCTGGCTGTCCCCTAGGTGTCCCTGGGGGTGCCATGGCTGTCCCCTCGTTGTCCCTGGGGGTACCCTGCGTGTCCCCTAGGTGTCCTTGGGCGTGCCGTGGCTTTCCCCTCGGTGTCCCTGGGGGTGCCCTGTCTGTCCCCTTGGTGTCCCAGGGTTGTTCTGGGTGTCCCTGGGGTGCCCTGGCTGTCCCCTAGGTGTCCCTGGGGGTGCCCTGGCTGTCCCCTTGGTGTCCCTGGGGTGCCCTGGCTGTCCCCTTGGTGTCCCTGGGGGAGCCCTGGGTGTCCCTGGGGTGCCCTGGGCGTGCCCTGCCTGTTCCCTAGGTGTCCCTGGGGGTGCCATGCCTGTCCCCTAGGTGTCCCTGGGTGTGCCCTGGCTGTCCCTAGGGTGTCCTGGCTCTCCCCTTGGTGTCCCTAGCGTGCCCTGTCCGTGCCCTTGGTGTCCCTGGGGGTGCCCTGGCTGTCCCTAGGGTGCCCTGGCTGTCCCCTAGGTGTCCCTGGGGGTGCCCTGCTGTCCCTCGGGGTGCCCTGGCTGTCCCCTAGGTGCCCCTGGGGGTGCCGTGGGTTTGCCTGGGGTGCCCTGTCTGTCCTCTAGGTGTCCCTGGGGTTGCCCTGGGTGTCCCTGGGGACGCCCTGGGTGTCCGCTAGGTGTCCCTGGGGGTGCCCTGGGTGTCCCTGGGGGGCCCTGGCTGTCCCCTAGGGGTCTCTGGGGGTGCCCTGCCTGTCCCCTAGGTGTCCCTGGGGGTGCCCTGGCTGTCCCCTTGGTGTCCCTAGGGTGCCCTGTCTGTGCCCTTGGTGTCCCTTGGGGTGCCCTGGCTGTCCCTAGGGTTCCCTGGCTGTGCCCTTGGTGTCCCTGGGGGTGCCCTGGCTGTCCCTAGGGTGCCCTGGCTGTCCCCTAGGTGTCCCTCGTTGTGCCCTGGTGTCCCTCGGGGTGCCCTGGCTGTCCCCTAGGTGTCCCTGGGGGTGCCGTTGGTGTGCCTGGGGTGCCCTGTCTGTCCTCTAGGTGTCCCTGGGGTTGCCTTGGGTGTCCCTGGGGTGCTCTGGATGTCCCCTTGGTGTCCCTGGGGGTTCCCTGGCTGTCCCATTGGTGTCCCTAGGGTGCCCTGTCTGTGCCCTTGCTGTCCCTGGGGGTGCCCTGGCTGTCCCCTTGGTGTCCCTAGGGTGCCCTGGCTGTCCCCTAGGTGTCCCTGGGGGTGCCCTGCTGTCCCTCGGGGTGCCCTGGCTGTCCCCTAGGTGCCCCTGGGGGTGCCGTGGGTGTGCCTGGGGTGCCCTGTCTGTCCTCTAGGTGTCCCTGGGGTTGCCCTGGGTGTCCCTGGGGGTGCCCTGGCTGTCCCCTTGGTGTCCCTGGGGTGCCCTGGCTGTCCCCTTGGTGTCCCTGGGGTGCCCTGGGGGTGCCCTGCCTGTTCCCTAGGTGTCCCTGGGGGTGCCATGCCTGTCCCCTAGGTGTCCCTGGGTGTGCCCTGGCTGTCCCTAGGGTGCCCTGGCTCTCCCCTTGGTGTCCCTAGCGTGCCCTGTCCGTGCCCTTGGTGTCCCTGGGGGTGCCCTGGCTGTCCCCTTGGTGTCCCTAGGGTGCCCTGTCTGTGCCCTTGGTGTCCCTGGGGGTGCCCTGGCTGTCCCTAGGGTGCCCTGGCTGTCCCCTAGGTGTCCCTGGGGGTGCCCTGCTGTCCCTCGGGGTGCCCTGGCTGTCCCCTAGGTGCCCCTGGGGGTGCCGTGGGTTTGCCTGGGGTGCCCTGTCTGTCCTCTAGGTGTCCCTGGGGTTGCCCTGGGTGTCCCTGGGGACGCCCTGGGTGTCCGCTAGGTGTCCCTGGGGGTGCCCTGGGTGTCCCTGGGGGGCCCTGGCTGTCCCCTAGGGATCTCTGGGGGTGCCCTGCCTGTCCCCTAGGTGTCCCTGGGGGTGCCCTGGCTGTCCCCTTGGTGTCCCTAGGGTGCCCTGTCTGTGCCCTTGGTGTCCCTTGGGGTGCCCTGGCTGTCCCTAGGGTTCCCTGGCTGTGCCCTTGGTGTCCCTGGGGGTGCCCTGGCTGTCCCTAGGGTGCCCTGGCTGTCCCCTAGGTGTCCCTGGGGGTGCCATGGCTGTCCCCTCGTTGTCCCTGGGGGTACCCTGCGTGTTCCCTAGGTTTCCTTGGGCGTGCCCTGGCTTTCCCCTCGGTGTCCCTGGGGGTGCCCTGTCTGTCTCCTTGGTGTCCCAGGGTTGCCCTGGGTGTCCCTGGGGTGCCCTGGCTGTCCCCTAGGTGTCCCTGGGGGTGCCCTGGCTGTCCCCTTGGTGTCCCTGGGGGAGCCCTGGGTGTCCCTGGGGTGCCCTGGGAGTGCCCTGCCTGTTCCCTAGGTGTCCCTGGGGGTGCCATGCCTGTCCCCTAGGTGTCCCTGGGTGTGCCCTGGCTGTCCCTAGGGTGCCCTGGCTCTCCCCTTGGTGTCCCTAGGGTGCCCTGTCCGTGCCCATGGTGTCCCTGGGGGTGCCCTGGCTGTCCCCTTGGTGTCCCTAGGGTGCCCTGTCTGTGCCCTTGGTGTCCCTGGGGGTGCCCTGGCTGTCCCTAGGGTGACCTGGCTGTGCCCTTGGTGTCCCTGGTGGTGCCCTGGCTGTCTTTAGGGTGCCCTGGCTGTCCCCAAGGTGTCCCTGGGGGTGCCATGGCTGTCCCCTCGTTGTCCCTGGGGGTACCCTGCGTGTCCCCTAGGTGTCCTTGGGGGTGCCCTGGCTGTGCCCTACGTGTCGCTGGGGTGCCCTGGCTGTTCCCTAGGAGGCCCAGAGGGTGCCCTGGCTGTCCCTAGGGTGCCCTGCCTGTCCTTTACGTGTCCCTGGGGGTGCCATGCCTGTCCCCTAGGTGTCCCTGGGGGTGCCCTGCCTGTCCCCAGGGTGCCCTGGCTGTGCCCTCGGTGTCTCTGGGGGTGCCCTGGCTGTCCCTAGGGTTCCCTGCCTGCCCCCTCGGTGTCCCTGGGGGTGCCATGTCTGTCCCTATGGTGCCCTGTCTGTCCCCTAGGGGTCTGTGGGGGTGCCCTGCCTGTCCCCTAGGTGTCCCTGGGGGTGCCCTCCCTGTCCCTCGGGGTGCCCTGGCTGTCCCCTAGGTGTCCCTGGGGGCGCCCAGGGCGTCCCTGGGGTGCCCTGGCTGTCCCCTACGTGTCCCTGGGGGTGCCCTGGGTGTCCCTGGGGTGCCCTGGCTGTCCCCTACGTGTCCCTGGGGGTGCCCTGGGTGTCCCTGGGGGTGCCCTTGCTGTCCCCTAGGTGTCCCTGGGGCTGCCCTGGCTGTCCCCTAGGTGTCCCTGGGGTGCCCTGGCTGTCCCCTAGGTGTCCCTGTGGGTGCCCTGGCTGTCCTTGGGGTGCTCTGGCTGTCCCCTTGGTGTCCCTGGGGGTGCCCTGGGTGTCCCTGAGGTGCACTGGGGGTGCCCTGCCTGTCCCCTAGCTGTCCCTGGGGGGGCCCTGGCCATCCCCTAGGTGTCCCTGGGGGTTCTCTGCCTGTCCCCTTCGTGTCCCTGGGGGTGCCCTGGGTGTCCCTGGGGGTGCCCTGGCTGTCCCCTACGTGTCCCTGGCGGTTCCTGGCCTGTCCCCTAGGTGTCCCTGGGGGTTCCCTGGGTGTCCCTGGAGTGCCCTGGCTGTCACCTAAATGTCCCTGGGGGTGCCCTGGGTGTCCCTGGAGTGCCCTAGCTGTCCCCTAAATGTCCCTGGGGCTGCCCTGGCTGTCCCCTAGGTGTCCCTGGGGGTGTCCGGCCTTCCCCTAGGTGTCCCTGGGGGTGCCCTGGCTTTCCCCTCGGTGTCCCTGGGGGTGCCCTGGCTGTCCCTAGGGTGCCCTGGCTCTCCCCTTGGTGTCCCTAGGGTGCCCTGTCCGTGCCCATGGTGTCCCTGGGGGTGCCCTGGCTGTCCCCTTGGTGTCCCTAGGGTGCCCTGTCTGTGCCCTTGGTGTCCCTGGGTGTGCCCTGGCTGTCCCTAGGGTGACCTGGCTGTGCCCTTGGTGTCCCTGGTGGTGCCCTGGCTGTCTTTAGGGTGCCCTGGCTGTCCCCAAGGTGTCCCTGGGGGTGCCATGGTTGTCCCCTCGTTGTCCCTGGGGGTACCCTGCGTGTCCCCTAGGTGTCCTTGGGGGTGCCCTGGCTGTGCCCTACGTGTCGCTGGGGTGCCCTGGCTGTTCCCTAGGAGGCCCAGAGGGTGCCCTGGCTGTCCCTAGGGTGCCCTGCCTGTCCTTTACGTGTCCCTGGGGGTGCCATGCCTGTCCCCTAGGTGTCCCTGGGGGTGCCCTGCCTGTCCCCAGGGTGCCCTGGCTGTGCCCTCGGTGTCTCTGGGGGTGCCCTGGCTGTCCCTAGGGTTCCCTGCCTGCCCCCTCGGTGTCCCTGGGGGTGCCATGTCTGTTCCTATGGTGCCCTGTCTGTCCCCTAGGGGTCTGTGGGGGTGCCCTGCCTGTCCCCTAGGTGTCCCTGGGGGTGCCCTCCCTGTCCCTCGGGGTGCCCTGGCTGTCCCCTAGGTGTCCCTGGGGGCGCCCAGTGTGTCCCTGGGGTGCCCTGGCTGTCCCCTACGTGTCCCTGGGGGTGCCCTGGGTGTCCCTGGGGTGCCCTGGCTGTCCCCTACGTGTCCCTGGGGGTGCCCTGGGTGTCCCTGGGGGTGCCCTTGCTGTCCCCTAGGTGTCCCTGGGGCTGCCCTGGCTGTCCCCTAGGTGTCCCTGGGGTGCCCTGGCTGTCCCCTAGGTGTCCCTGTGGGTGCCCTGGCTGTCCTTGGGGTGCTCTGGCTGTCCCCTTGGTGTCCCTGGGGGTGCCCTGGGTGTCCCTGAGGTGCACTGGGGGTGCCCTGCCTGTCCCCTAGCTGTCCCTGGGGGGGCCCTGGCCATCCCCTAGGTGTCCCTGGGGGTTCTCTGCCTGTCCCCTTCGTGTCCCTGGGGGTGCCCTGGGTGTCCCTGGGGGTGCCCTGGCTGTCCCCTACGTGTCCCTGGCGGTTCCTGGCCTGTCCCGTAGGTGTCCCTGGGGGTTCCCTGGGTGTCCCTGGAGTGCCCTGGCTGTCACCTAAATGTCCCTGGGGGTGCCCTGGGTGTCCCTGGAGTGCCCTAGCTGTCCCCTAAATGTCCCTGGGGCTGCCCTGGCTGTCCCCTAGGTGTCCCTGGGGGTGTCCGGCCTTCCCCTAGGTGTCCCTGGGGGTGCCCTGGCTTTCCCCTCGGTGTCCCTGGGGGTGCCCTGTCTGTCCCCTTGGTGTCCCAGGGGGTGCCCTTGGTGTCCCTGGGGTGCCCTGGCTGTCCCCTTGGTGTCCCTGGGGGAGCCCTGGGTGTCCCTGGGGTGCCCTGGGGGTGCCGTGCCTGTCCCCTAGGTGTCCCTGGGGGTGCCATGCCTGTCCCCTAGGTGTCCCTGGGTGTGCCCTGGCTGTCCCTAGGGTGCCCTGGCTGTCCCCTAGGTGTCCCTGGGGGTGACCTGCCTGTCCCCTAGGTGTCCCTGGGGGTGCCCTGGCTGTCCCCAGGGTGCCCTGGCTGTGCCCTCGGTGTCTCTGGGGGTGCCCAGGCTGTTCCCTCGGTGTCCCTGGGGGTGCCCGGGCTGTCCCTAGTGTGCCGTGGCTGTCCCCTAGGTGTCCCTGGGGGTACCCTGTGTGTGCCTGGGGTGCCCTGGCTGTCCCCTAGGTGTCCCTGGGGGTGACCTGGGTGTCCCTGGGGATGCCCTGGCTGTCCTCTAGGTGTCCCTGGGGATGCCCTGGCTGTCCCCTAGGTGTCCCTGGGTGTCCCTGGGGTGCCGTGGGGGTGCCCTGCCTGTCCTCTAGGTGTCCTTGGGGGTGCCCTGGCTGTCCCCTAGGTTTCCCTGGGGGTGCCCTGGCTGTCCCCTAGGTGTCCCTGGGGGTGCCCTGGGTGTCCCTGGAGTGCCCTGGCAGTCCCCTAAATGTCCCTGGGAGTGCCCTGGCTTTCCCCTCGGTGTCCCTGGGGGTGCCCTGCCTCTCCCCTAGGTGTCCCTGGGGGTGCCCTGGCTGTCTTTAGGGTGCCCTGGCTGTCCCCTAGGTGTCCCTGGGTGTGCCCTGCCTGTCCCCTAGGTGTCGTTCGGGGTGCCATGGGTGTCCCTGGGGTGCCCTGCCTGTCCCCTAGGTGTCCTTGGGGGTGCCCTGGGTGTCCCCTAGGTGTCCCTGGGTGTGCCCTGCCTGTCCCCTTGGTGTCGTTCGGGGTGCCCTGGGTGTCCCTGGGGTGCCCTGGCTGTCCCCTAGGGGTCTCTGGGAGTGCCCTGGCTGTCCCCTAGGTGTCCCTGGGGGTGCCCTGGGTGTCCCTGGAGTGCCCTGGCAGTCCCCTAAATGTCCCTGGGAGTGCCCTGGCTTTCCCCTCGGTGTCCCTGGGGGTGCCCTGGGTGTCCCTGGGGGGGCGCTGGCTATCCCCTAGGTGTCCCTGGGGGGGCCCTGGCTGTCCCTGGTGTGCCCTGGCTGTCCCCTTGGTGTCCCTCGGGGGGCCCTGGCTGTCCCCTAGGTGTCCCTGGGGGTGCCCTGGCTGTCCCCTACGTGTCCGTGGAGCTGCCCTGGGTGTCCCTGAGGTGCCCTGGGGGTGCCCTGGCTGACCCTGCAGTGCCCTGGCTGTCCCCTAGGTGTCCCTGGGGGTTCCCCTGGCTGTCCCCTAGGTGTCCCTGGGGGTGCCCTGGCTGTCCCTATGGTGCCCTGGGGGTGCCCTGGCTGTTTCTGGAGTGCCCTGGCTGTCCCCTCGGTGTCCCTGGGGGTGCCCTGACTGTCCTTGGGGTGCCCAGGGGGTGCCCTGGCTGTCCACAAGGTGTCCCTGGGGTTGCCTTCCCTGTCACCTAGGTGTCCCTGGGGTGCCCTGGCTGTCCCCTCGGTTTCCCTGGGGGTGCCCAGGGTGTCCCTGGGAGTGCCCTGGCTGTCCCCTTGGTGTCCCTGGGGGTGCCCTGGCTGTAACCTTCCTGTCTTGGGGGTGCCCTGGCTGTCCCTAGGGTGCCCTGGCTGTCCCCTAGGTGTCCCTGGGGGTGCCCAGGGTGTCCCTAGGGTGCCCTGGCTGTCCCCTACGTGTCCCTGGGGGGCCCAGTGTGTCCCTGGGGGTGCCTTGGCTGTCCCCTAGGTGTCCCTGGGGGTGCCCTGGCTGTCCCCTAGGTGTCCCTGGGGGTGCCCTGGCTGTCCTTGGGGTGCTCTGGCTGTCCCCTAGCTGTCCCTGGGGGTGCCCTGGCTGTCCCTGGGGTGCCATGGCTGTCCTCTCCGTGTCCCTGGGGGTACCCTGGGTGTCCCTGGGGTGCCCTGGGGGCGCCCTGCCTATCCTCTAGTTGTCCCTGGGGGTGCCCTGTCTGTCCCCTCGGTGTCCCTGGGGGTGCCCTGCCTGTCCTCTAGGTGTCCCTGGGGGTGCCCTGGGTGCCCCTGGGGTTCCCTGGCTGTCCCGTACGTGTCCCTGGAATTCCCTGAATGTCCCCTAGGTGTCCCTGGGGGTGCCCAGTGTGTCCCTGGGGTTCCCTTGCTGTCCCGTAGGTGTCCCTGGGGGTGCCCTGGGTGTCCCTGGGGTACCCTGGCTGTCCCCTAGGTTTCCCTGGGGGTGCCCTGGCTGTCCCCTTGGTGTCCCTGGGGTGCCCTGGCTGTCCCCTAGGTGTCCCTGGGGGTGCCCTGTTTGTCCTTGGGGTGCTCGGGCTGTCCCCTAGCTGTCCCTGGGGGTGCCCTGGGTATCCCTGGGGTGCCCTGGGGGTGCCCTGCCTGTCCTCTGGGTGTCCCTGGGGGTGCCATGGCTGTCCCCTAGGTGTCCCTCGGGGTGCCCTGGCTGTCCCCTAGGCGGCCCTTGGGGTGCCCTGGGTGTTACTGGGGTGCCCTGGCTTTCTCCTAGGTGTCCCTTGGGGTGCCCTGGGTGTCCCTGAGGGTGCCCTGGCTGTGCCCTTGGTGTCCCTGCGTGTCCCCTAGGTGTCCTTCGGGGTGCCCTGGCTGTCCCTAGGGTGGCATGGCTGTGCCCTCGGTGTCCCTGGGGGTGCCCTGGCTGTCCCTAGGGTGCCCTGGCTGTCCCCTAGGTGTCCCTGGGGGTGCCCTGGGTGTGCCTGGGGTGCCCTGGCTGTCCCCTAGGTGTCCCTGGGGGTGCCCTGGCTGTCCCCTAAGTGTCCCTGGGGGTGCCCTGGGTGTCCCTGGGGTGCCCTGGCTGTCCCCTAGGTGTCCCTGGGGGGGCCCTGGCTGTCCCCTAGGTGTCCCTGGGGGTGCCCTGGGTGTCCCTGGGTGTGCTCTGGAGGTCCCCTAGGTGTCCCTGGTGGTGCCCTGGCTGTCCCTGGGGTGCCCTGGCTGTCCCCAAGTTGTCCCTGGCGGTGCCCTGCCTGTCCTCTCGGTGTCTCTGGGGGTGCCCTGGCTGTCCCCTAAGTGTCCCTGGGCGTGCCCTGGGTGTCCCTGGGGTGCCCTGGCTTTCCCCTCGGTGTCCCTGGGGGTGCCCTGCCTGTCCCCTAGGTGTCCCTGGGGGGGCCCTGGCTGTCCCCTAGGTGTCCCTGGGGGTGCCCTGCCTGTCCCCTAGGTGTCCCTGGGGGTGCCCTGGCTGTCCCCTTGGTGTCCCTAGGGTGCCCTGTCTATGCCCTTGGTGTCCCTGGGGGTGCCCTGGCTGTTCCTAGGGTGCCCTGGCTGTGCCCTTGGTGTCCCTGGGGGTGCCCTGGCTGTCCCTAGGGTGCCCTGGCTGTGCCCTTGGTGTCCCTGGAGGTGCCCTGGCTGTCCGTAGGGTGCCCTGGCTGTGCCCTAGGTGTCCCTGGAGTGCCCTGGCTGTCCCTGGGTGTGCCATGGCTGTCCCCTCGTTGTCCCTGGGGGTACCCTGCGTGTCCCCTAGGTGTCCTTGGGGGTGCCCTGGCTGTCCCCTACGTGTCCCTTGGGTGACCTGGCTGTTCCCTACGTGGCCCAGGGGGTGCCCTGGCTGTCCCTAGGGTGCCCTGGCTGTCCCCTAGGTGTCCCTGAGGGGTGCCCTGGGTGTCCCTGGGGGTGCCCAGGCTGTACCCTAGGTGTCCCTGGGGGTGCCCAGGGTGTCCCTGGGATGCCTTGGAGGTCCCCTAGGTGTCCCTGGGGTGCCCTGGCTGTCCCCTCGGAGTCCCTGGGGGTGCCCAGGGTGTTCCTGGGGTGCCCTGGCTGTCCCCTACGTGTCCCTGGGGGTGCCCTGGCTGTCCCGGGGGTGCCATGGCTGTCCTCTACGTGTCCCGGGGGTTGCCCTGGCTGTCCCCAGGGTGCCCTGGCTGTGCCCTCGGTGTCCCTGAGGGAGCCCTGGCCGTCCCTAGGGTGCCCTGGCTTTCCCCTAGGTGTCCCTGGGGGTGCCTTGGTGTCCCTCGGGGTGCCCTGGCTGTCCCCTAAGTGTCCCTGGGGGCGCCCAGGGTGTCCCTGGGGTGCCCTGGCTGTCCCCTTGGTGTCCCTGGGGGAGCCCTGGGTGTCCCTGGGGTGCCCTGGGGGTGCCGTGCCTGTCCCCTAGGTGTCCCTGGGGGTGCCATGCCTGTCCCCTAGGTGTCCCTGGGTGTGCCCTGGCTGTCCCTAGGGTGCCCTGGCTGTCCCCTAGGTGTCCCTGGGGGTGACCTGCCTGTCCCCTAGGTGTCCCTGGGGGTGCCCTGGCTGTCCCCAGGGTGCCCTGGCTGTGCCCTCGGTGTCTCTGGGGGTGCCCAGGCTGTCCCCTCGGTGTCCCTGCGGGTGCCCGGGCTGTCCCTAGTGTGCCGTGGCTGTCCCCTAGGTGTCCCTGGGGGTACCCTGTGTGTGCCTGGGGTGCCCTGGCTGTCCCCTAGGTGTCCCTGGGGGTGACCTGGGTGTCCCTGGGGATGCCCTGGCTGTCCTCTAGGTGTCCCTGGGGATGCCCTGGCTGTCCCCTAGGTGTCCCTGGGTGTCCCTGGGGTGCCGTGGGGGTGCCCTGCCTGTCCTCTAGGTGTCCTTGGGGGTGCCCTGGCTGTCCCCTAGGTTTCCCTGGGGGTGCCCTGGCTGTCCCCTAGGTGTCCCTGGGGGTGCCCTGGGTGTCCCTGGAGTGCCCTGGCAGTCCCCTAAATGTCCCTGGGAGTGCCCTGGCTTTCCCCTCGGTGTCCCTGGGGGTGCCCTGCCTCTCCCCTAGGTGTCCCTGGGGGTGCCCTGGCTGTCTTTAGGGTGCCCTGGCTGTCCCCTAGGTGTCCCTGGGTGTGCCCTGCCTGTCCCCTAGGTGTCGTTCGGGGTGCCATGGGTGTCCCTGGGGTGCCCTGCCTGTCCCCTAGGTGTCCTTGGGGGTGCCCTGGGTGTCCCCTAGGTGTCCCTGGGTGTGCCCTGCCTGTCCCCTTGGTGTCGTTCGGGGTGCCCTGGGTGTCCCTGGGGTGCCCTGGCTGTCCCCTAGGGGTCTCTGGGAGTGCCCTGGCTGTCCCCTAGGTGTCCCTGGGGGTGCCCTGGGTGTCCCTGGAGTGCCCTGGCAGTCCCCTAAATGTCCCTGGGAGTGCCCTGGCTTTCCCCTCGGTGTCCCTGGGGGTGCCCTGGGTGTCCCTGGGGGGGCGCTGGCTATCCCCTAGGTGTCCCTGGGGGGGCCCTGGCTGTCCCTGGTGTGCCCTGGCTGTCCCCTTGGTGTCCCTCGGGGGGCCCTGGCTGTCCCCTAGGTGTCCCTGGGGGTGCCCTGGCTGTCCCCTACGTGTCCGTGGAGCTGCCCTGGGTGTCCCTGAGGTGCCCTGGGGGTGCCCTGGCTGACCCTGCAGTGCCCTGGCTGTCCCCTAGGTGTCCCTGGGGGTTCCCCTGGCTGTCCCCTAGGTGTCCCTGGGGGTGCCCTGGCTGTCCCTATGGTGCCCTGGGGGTGCCCTGGCTGTTTCTGGAGTGCCCTGGCTGTCCCCTCGGTATCCCTGGGGGTGCCCTGACTGTCCTTGGGGTGCCCAGGGGGTGCCCTGGCTGTCCCCAAGGTGTCCCTGGGGTTGCCTTCCCTGTCACCTAGGTGTCCCTGGGGTGCCCTGGCTGTCCCCTCGGTTTCCCTGGGGGTGCCCAGGGTGTCCCTGGGAGTGCCCTGGCTGTCCCCTTGGTGTCCCTGGGGGTGCCCTGGCTGTAACCTTCCTGTCTTGGGGGTGCCCTGGCTGTCCCTAGGGTGCCCTGGCTGTCCCCTAGGTGTCCCTCAGGGTGCCCAGGGTGTCCCTAGGGTGCCCTGGCTGTCCCCTACGTGTCCCTGGGGGGCCCAGTGTGTCCCTGGGGTTGCCTTGGCTGTCCCCTAGGTGTCCCTGGGGGTGCCCTGGCTGTCCCCTAGGTGTCCCTGGGGGTGCCCTGGCTGTCCTTGGGGTGCTCTGGCTGTCCCCTAGCTGTCCCTGGGGGTGCCCTGGCTGTCCCTGGGGTGCCATGGCTGTCCTCTCCGTGTCCCTGGGGGTACCCTGGGTGTCCCTGGGGTGCCCTGGGGGCGCCCTGCCTATCCTCTAGTTGTCCCTGGGGGTGCCCTGTCTGTCCCCTCGGTGTCCCTGGGGGTGCCCTGCCTGTCCTCTAGGTGTCCCTGGGGGTGCCCTGGGTGCCCCTGGGGTTCCCTGGCTGTCCCGTACGTGTCCCTGGAATTCCCTGAATGTCCCCTAGGTGTCCCTGGGGGTGCCCAGTGTGTCCCTGGGGTTCCCTTGCTGTCCCGTAGGTGTCCCTGGGGGTGCCCTGGGTGTCCCTGGGGTACCCTGGCTGTCCCCTAGGTTTCCCTGGGGGTGCCCTGGCTGTCCCCTTGGTGTCCCTGGGGTGCCCTGGCTGTCCCCTAGGTGTCCCTGGGGGTGCCCTGTTTGTCCTTGGGGTGCTCGGGCTGTCCCCTAGCTGTCCCTGGGGGTGCCCTGGGTATCCCTGGGGTGCCCTGGGGGTGCCCTGCCTGTCCTCTGGGTGTCCCTGGGGGTGCCATGGCTGTCCCCTAGGTGTCCCTCGGGGTGCCCTGGCTGTCCCCTAGGCGGCCCTTGGGGTGCCCTGGGTGTCCCTGGGGTGCCCTGGCTTTCTCCTAGGTGTCCCTTGGGGTGCCCTGGGTGTCCCTGAGGGTGCCCTGGCTGTGCCCTTGGTGTCCCTGCGTGTCCCCTAGGTGTCCTTCGGGGTGCCCTGGCTGTCCCTAGGGTGGCATGGCTGTGCCCTCGGTGTCCCTGGGGGTGCCCTGGCTGTCCCTAGGGTGCCCTGGCTGTCCCCTAGGTGTCCCTGGGGGTGCCCTGGGTGTGCCTGGGGTGCCCTGGCTGTCCCCTAGGTGTCCCTGGGGGTGCCCTGGCTGTCCCCTAAGTGTCCCTGGGGGTGCCCTGGGTGTCCCTGGGGTGCCCTGGCTGTCCCCTAGGTGTCCCTGGGGGGGCCCTGGCTGTCCCCTAGGTGTCCCTGGGGGTGCCCTGGGTGTCCCTGGGTGTGCTCTGGAGGTCCCCTAGGTGTCCCTGGTGGTGCCCTGGCTGTCCCTGGGGTGCCCTGGCTGTCCCCAAGTTGTCCCTGGCGGTGCCCTGCCTGTCCTCTCGGTGTCTCTGGGGGTGCCCTGGCTGTCCCCTAAGTGTCCCTGGGCGTGCCCTGGGTGTCCCTGGGGTGCCCTGGCTTTCCCCTCGGTGTCCCTGGGGGTGCCCTGCCTGTCCCCTAGGTGTCCCTGGGGGGGCCCTGGCTGTCCCCTAGCTGTCCCTGGGGGGGCCCTGGCTGTCCCCTAGGTGTCCCTGGGGGTGCCCTGCCTGTCCCCTAGGTGTCCCTGGGGGTGCCCTGGCTGTCCCCTTGGTGTCCCTAGGGTGCCCTGTCTATGCCCTTGGTGTCCCTGGGGGTGCCCTGGCTGTTCCTAGGGTGCCCTGGCTGTGCCCTTGGTGTCCCTGGGGGTGCCCTGGCTGTCCCTAGGGTGCCCTGGCTGTGCCCTTGGTGTCCCTGGGGGTGCCCTGGCTGTCCGTAGGGTGCCCTGGCTGTGCCCTAGGTGTCCCTGGAGTGCCCTGGCTGTCCCTGGGTGTGCCATGGCTGTCCCCTCGTTGTCCCTGGGGGTACCCTGCGTGTCCCCTAGGTGTCCTTGGGGGTGCCCTGGCTGTCCCCTACGTGTCCCTTGGGTGACCTGGCTGTTCCCTAGGTGGCCCAGGGGGTGCCCTGGCTGTCCCTAGGGTGCCCTGGCTGTCCCCTAGGTGTCCCTGAGGGGTGCCCTGGGTGTCCCTGGGGGTGCCCAGGCTGTACCCTAGGTGTCCCTGGGGGTGCCCAGGGTGTCCCTGGGATGCCTTGGAGGTCCCCTAGGTGTCCCTGGGGTGCCCTGGCTGTCCCCTCGGAGTCCCTGGGGGTGCCCAGGGTGTTCCTGGGGTGCCCTGGCTGTCCCCTACGTGTCCCTGGGGGTGCCCTGGCTGTCCCGGGGGTGCCATGGCTGTCCTCTACGTGTCCCGGGGGTTGCCCTGGCTGTCCCCAGGGTGCCCTGGCTGTGCCCTCGGTGTCCCTGAGGGAGCCCTGGCCGTCCCTAGGGTGCCCTGGCTTTCCCCTAGGTGTCCCTGGGGGTGCCTTGGTGTCCCTCGGGGTGCCCTGGCTGTCCCCTAAGTGTCCCTGGGGGCGCCCAGGGTGTCCCTGGGGTGCCCTGGCTGTCCCCTACGTGTTTCTGGGGGTGCCCAGGGTGTCCCTGGGGGCGCCCTTGCTGTCCCCTAGGTGTCCCTGGGGGTGTCCTGGTGTCCCTCGGGGTGCCCTGGCTGTCCCCTAGGGGTCTCTGGGGGTGCCCAGGGTGTCCCTGGGGATGCCTTGGAGGTCCCCTAGGTGTCCCTGGGGTGCCCTGGCTGTCCCCTACGTGTCCCTGGGGGTGCCCAGGGTGTCCCTTAGGTGTCCCTAGGGTTCCCTGGCTGTCCCGTAGGTGTCCCTGGGGGTGCCCTGGCTGTCCCTGGGGTGCTCTGGATGTCCCCTTGGGGTCTCTGGGGGTGCCCTGCCTGTCCCCTACGTGTCCCTGGGGTGCCCTGGCTGTCCCCTAGGTGTCCATGGGGGGTCCCCTTGGTGTCCCTGGGGGTGCCCAGGGTGTCCCTTAGGTGTCCCTAGGGTTCCCTGGCTGTCCCGTAGGTGTCCCTGGGGGTGCCCTGGTGTCCCTCGGGGTGCCCTGGCTGTCCCCTACGTGTCCCTGGGGGTGCCCAGGGTGTCCCTGGGGATGCCTTGGAGGTCCCCTACGTGTCCCTGGGGTGCCCTGGCTGTCCCCTCGGTGTCCCTGGGGGTGCCCAGGGTGTCCCTGGGGGTGCCCTGGCTGTCCCCTAGGTGTCCCTGGGGGTGCCCTGCCTCTCCCCTAGGTGTCCCTGCGGGTGCCCTGGCTGTCCCCTAGGTGTCCCTGGGGGTGCCCTGGGTGTCCCTGGGGGTGCCCTGGCTGTCCCCTAGGTGTCCCTGGGGGTGCCCTGGGTGTCCCTGGGGGTGCCCTCGCTGTCCCTGGGGTGCCCTGGTTGTCCCCTAGGTGGCCCTGGGATTGCCCTGGGTGTCCCTGGGGGTGCCCTGGAGGTCCCCTAGGTGTCCTTGGGGGTGCCCTGGCTGTCCCTGGGGTGCCCTGGCTGTCCCCAAGGTGTCCCTGGGGGTGCCCTGCCTGTCCTCTCGGTGTCCCTGGGGGTGCCCTGGCTGTGCTTTTGGTGTCCCTGGGGGTGCCCTGGCTGTCCCTAGGGTGCCCTGGCTGTCCCCTAGGTGTCCCTGGGTGTTCCCTGGGTGTCCCTGGGCGTGCACAGGGTGTCCCTGGGGTTCCCTGGCTGTCCCCTAGGTGTCCCGGGATGGGCCCTGGCTGTCCCCTAGGTGTCCTTGGGGGTGCCCTGGCTGTCCCTGGGGTTCCCTGGCTGTCCCCAAGGTGTCCCTGGGGGTGCCCTGCCTGTCCTCTCGGTGTCCCTGGGGGTGCCCTGGCTGTGCTTTTGGTGTCCCTGGGGGTGCCCTGGCTGTCCCTAGGGTGCCCTGGCTGTCCCCTAGGTGTCCCTGGGTGTGCCCTGGGTGTCCCTGGGCGTGCACAGGGTGTCCCTGGGTGTGCACAGGGTGTCCCTGGGGTTCCCTGGCTGTCCCCTAGGTGTCTCTGGGGGGGCCCTTGTGTCCCTGGGTTGCCCTGGCTGTCCCCTAGGTGTCCGTGCCTCGCTCGTATCCTCGACTCCGCCTCCGGCGCCATGGTGACTCCCCTCCCAGTCTGGACCATTGTGGCCTCACCCCCTCCCCTGGGGCCATCCGACCCATCCCAGTATAGACCAGTAAGGCACCGAGTGGCCACCATGGACCCCCACACGCCTGGCAGTTCATCCCAGTTCATCCCAGTCCACTCTTTGTCCATCCCAGGTTTCTCTGGTCACCCTCCCAGTGCTCTCAGTCCATCCCAGTCCCGCAGGTGTTGGTGCTTGGGGCTTGATGAGCTGGTGCCTGTCCGCAACGTGGAGCGGCTCAAACGGGACCTCAGGGTGAGGGGGGCGCGGATTTGGGGGGATCCTGGGGGTCCTGAGTTGTCGGGGAGGGGGTTTTTGGGTTGTGGGGGGTCTGGGGGGCGTCCTGGGGGCTGCTTTGGGTGCTTTGGGGGGTATTCGGGAGGCTTGGGCGGCCCATTTGAGGCATCAAAGAACCTGAGGAGGGTTTTGATAGCTCCTGGAGGTGGAGGCGGCGGTGGGGGTGAGCTGGCTGTCCCAGGGGGTTCCTGGCTGTCCCTCGATGTCCCTGGGGTGCCCTGGCTGTCACTTAGGTGTCCCTCGGGGTGCCCTGGCTGTCCCTAGGGTGCCCTGGCTGTCCCCTAGGTGTCCCTGGGGTGCCCTGACTGTCCCTAGGTGTCCCTGGGGGTGCCCTGGCTGTCCCCTCCGTGTCCCTGGGGGTGCCCTGGGTGTCCCTGGGGTGCCCTGGCTGACCCCAAGGTGTCCCTTGGGGTGCCCAGAGTGTCCCTAGGAGGTCCCTGGCTGTCCCCTAGGGGTCTCTGGGGGTGCCCTGGCTGTCCCGTCAGAGTCCCTGGGGGTGCCCTGCCTGTCCCTTAGGTGTCCCTGGGTGTGCCCTGGCTGTCCCTAGGGTGCCCTGGCTGTGCCCTCGGTGTCTTTGGGGGTGCCCTGGCTGTCCCTAGGGTGCCCTGGCTGTGCCCTTGGTGTCCCTGGGGGTGCCGTGGCTTTCCCTAGGGTGCCCTGGCTGTCCCCTAGGTGTCCCTGGGGGTGCCATGGCTGTCCCCTCGTTGTCCCTGGGGGTACCCTGCGTGTCCCCTAGGTGTCCTTGGGGGTGCCCTGGCTTTCCCCTCGGTGTCCCTGGGGGTGCCCTGTCTGTCCCCTTGGTGTCCCAGGGTTGCCCTGGGTGTCCCTGGGGTGCCCTGGCTGTCCCCTAGGTGTCCCTGGGGGTACCCTGGCTGTCCCCTTGGTGTCCCTGGGGTGCTTTGGCTGTCCCCTTGGTGTCCCTGGGGGAGCCCTGGGTGTCCCTGGGGTGCCCTGGGGGTGCCCTGCCTGTCCCCTAGGTGTCCCTGGGGGTGCCATGCCTGTCCCCTAGGTGTCCCTGGGTGTGCCCTGGCTGTCCCTAGGGTGCCCTGGCTGTCCCCTAGGTGTCCCTTGGGGTGACCTGCCTGTCCCCTAGGTGTCCCTGGGGGTGCTATGGCTGTCCCCAGGGTGCCCTGGCTGTGCCCTCGGTGTCTCTGGGGGTGCCCTGGCTGTCCCCTCGGTGTCCCTGGGGGTTCCCGGGCTGTCCCTAGTGTGCCGAGGCTGTCCCCTAGGTGTCCCTGGGGGTGCCCTGGGTGTGCCTGGGGTGCCCTGGCTGTCCCCTAGGTGTCCCTGGGGGTGACCTGGGTGTCCCTGGGGATGCCCTGGCTGTCCCCTAGGTGTCCCTGGGTGTCCCTGGGGTGCCCTGGGGGTGCCCTGCCTGTCCTCTAGTTGTCCTTGGGGGTGCCCTGGCTGTCCCCTAGGTTTCCCTGGGGGTGCCCTGGCTGTCCCCTAGGTGTCCCTGGGGGTGCCCTCGCTGTCCCTGGGGTGCCCTGGCTGTCCCCTAGGTGTCCCTGGGCGTCCCCTTGGTGTCCCTGGGGGTGCCCAGGGTGTCCTTTAGGTGTCCCTGGGGGTGCCCTTGCTGTCCCCTTGGTGTCCCTGGGGGTGCCCTGGGTGTCCCTGGGGATGCCCTGGCTGTCCCCTAGGTGTCCCTGGGGGTTCCCTGCGTGTCCCCTAGGTGTCCTTGGGTGTGCCCTGGCTGTCCCTAGGGTGGCATGGCTGTGCCCTCGGTGTCCCTGGGGGTGCCCTGGCTGTCCCTAGGGTGCCATGGCTGTCCCCTAGGTGTCCGTGGGGGTGCCCTGGCTGTCCCCTAAGTGTCCCTGGGGGTGCCCTGGGTGTCCCTGGGGTGCCCTGACTGTCCCCTAGGTGTCCCTGGGGGGGCCCTGGCTGTCCCCTAGGTGTCCCTGGGGGTGCCCTGGCTGTCCCTGGGTGTGCTCTGGAGGTCCCCTAGGTGTCCCTGGGGGTGCCCTAACTGTCCCTCGGGTGCCCTGGCTGTCCCCAAGTTGTCCCTGGCGGTGCCCTGCCTGTCCTCTCGGTGTCCCTGGGGGTGCCCTGGCTGTCCCTGGGAGTGCACAGGGTGTCCCTGGGGTTCCCTGGCTGTCCCCTAGGTGTCCCTGGGGGGGCCCTGGCTGTCCCCTAGGTGTCCCTGGGGGTGCCCTGGCTGTCCCCTACGTGTCCGTGGAGCTGCCCTGGGTGTCCGTGGGGTGCCCTGGGGGTGCCCTGGCTGACCCTGCAGTGCCCTAGCTGTCTCCTAGGTGTCCCTGGGGGGTCCCCTGGCTGTCCCCTAGGTGTCCCTGGGGGTGCCCTGGCTGTCCCTAGGGTGCCCTGGGGGCGCCCTGGCTGTCCCTGGAGTGCCCTGGCTGTCCCCTAGGTGTCCCTGGGGGTGCCCTGGCTGTCCCTCGGGTTCCCTGGCTGTCTCCTAGGTGTCCCTGGGGGTGGCTAGGGTGTCCCTGGGGTTCCCTGGCTGTCCCCTAGGTGTCCCTGGGGGGGCCCTGGCTGTCCCTGGGGGTGCACAGGGTGTCAGTGGGGTTCCCTGGCTGTCCCGTACTTGTCCCTGGGGTTCCCTGGCTGTCCCCTAGGTTTCCCTGGGGATGCCCTGAGTGTCCCTGGGCTGCCCTGGCTGTCCCCTAGGTGTCCCTGGGGGTCCCCTTGGTGTCCCTGGGGGTGCCCTGGCTGTCCCCTAGGTGGCCCTGGGGGTGCCCTGGCTGTCCCTGGAGTGCCCTGGCTGTCCCCTAGGTGTCCCTGGGGGGGCCCTGGCTGTCCCCTAGGTGTCCCTGGGGGTGCCCAGGGTGTCCCTGGGGTTCCCTGGCTGTCCCCTAGGTGTCCCAGGGTGTGCCCTGGGTGTCCCTGGGCGTGCACAGGGTGTCCCTGGGCGTGCACAGGGTGTCCCTGGGGTTCCCTGGCTGTCCCCTAGGTGTCTCTGGGGGGGCCCTTGTGTCCCTGGGTTGCCCTGGCTGTCCCCTTGGTGTCCTTGCCTCGCTCGTATCCTCGACTCCGCCTCCGGCGCCATGGTGACTCCCCTCCCAGTCTGGACCATTGTGGCCTCACCCCCTCCCCTGGGGCCATCCGACCCATCCCAGTATAGACCAGTAAGGCACCGAGTGGCCACCATGGACCCCCACACGCCTGCCAGTTCATCCCAGTTCATCCCAGTCCACTCTTTGTCCATCCCAGGTTTCTCTGGTCACCCTCCCAGTGCTCTCAGTCCATCCCAGTCCCGCAGGTGTTGGTGCTTGGGGCTTGATGAGCTGGTGCCTGTCCGCAACGTGGAGCGGCTCAAACGGGACCTCAGGGTGAGGGGGGCGCGGATTTGGGGGGATCCTGGGGGTCCTGAGTTGTCGGGGAGGGGGTTTTTGGGTTGTGGGGGGTCTGGGGGGCGTCCTGGGGGCTGCTTTGGGTGCTTTGGGGGGTATTCGGGAGGCTTGGGCGGCCCATTTGAGGCATCAAAGAACCTGAGGAGGGTTTTGATAGCTCCTGGAGGTGGAGGCGGCGGTGGGGGTGAGCTGGCTGTCCCAGGGGGTTCCTGGCTGTCCCTCGATGTCCTTGGGTTGCCCTGGCTGTCACTTAGGTGTCCCTCGGGGTGCCCTGGCTGTCCCCTAGGTGTCCCTGGGGGTGCCGTTGGTGTGCCTGGGGTGCTCTGTCTGTCCTCTAGGTGTCCCTGGGGTTGCCCTGGGTGTCCCTGGGGTGCTCTGGATGTCCCCTTGGTGTCCCTGGGGGTGCCCTGGCTGTCCCCTAGGTGTCCCTTGGGGTGCCCTGGCTGTCCCCTAGGTGTCCCTGGGGTTGCCCTGCCTGTCTTCTAGGTGTCCCTAGGGTGCCCTGTCTGTGCCCTTGGTGTCCCTGGGGGTGCCCTGGGTGTCCCTATGGTGCCCTGGCTGTCCCCTAGGTGTCCCTGGGGGTGCCCTGCTGTCCCTCGGGGTGCCCTGGCTGTCCCCTAGGTGCCCCTGGGGGTGCCGTGGGTGTGCCTGGGGTGCCCTGTCTGTCCTCTAGGTGTCCCTGGGGTTGCCCTGGGTGTCCCTGGGGACGCCCTGGCTGTCCGCTAGGTGTCCCTGGGGGTGCCCTGGGTGTCCCTGGGGGGCCCTGGCTGTCCCCTAGGGGTCTCTGGGGGTGCCCTGCCTGTCCCCTAGGTGTCCCTGGGGGTGCCCTGGCTGTCCTTTTGGTGTCCCTAGAGTGCCCTGTCTGTGCCCTTGGTGTCTCTTGGGGTGCCCTGGCTGACCCTACGGTGCCCTGGCTGTGCCCTTGGTGTTCCTGGGGGTGCCCTGGCTGTCCCTAGGGTGCCCTGGCTGTCCCCTAGGTGTCCCTGGGGGTGCCATGGCTGTCCCCTCGTTGTCCCTGGGGGTACCCTGCGTGTCCCCTAGGTGTCCTTGGGGGTGCCCTGGCTGTCCCCTACGTGTCCCTGGGGTCCCCTGGCTGTTCCCTAGGTGGCCCAGGGGTGCCCTGGCTGTCCCTAGGGTGCCCTGCCTGTCCCCTACGTGTCCCTGGGGGTGCCATTGCTGTCCCTAGGGTGCCCTGTCTGTCCCCTAGGGGTCTCTGGGGGTGCCCTGCCTGTCCCCTAGGTGTCCCTGGGGGCGCCCCGGGTGTCCCTGGGGTGCCCTGGCTGTCCCCTACGTGTCCCTGGGGGTACCCTGGGTGTCCCTGTGGGTGCCCTTGCTGTCCCCTAGGTGTCCCTGGGTGTGCCCTGGGTGTCCCTTGGGTGCCCTGGCTGTCCCCTAGGTGTCCCTGGGGGGGCCCTGGCTGTCCCCTAGGTGTCCCTGGGGTGCCCTGCCTGTCCCCTAGGTGTCCCTGGGGGTGCCCACGGTGTCCCTGAGGGTGCTCTGGTTATCCCCTAGGTGTCCCTGGGGGTTCCCTGCCTGTCCCCTAGGTGTCCCTGGGGGTTCCGTGGGTGTCCCTGGGGGTTCCTTGGCTGTCCCCTAGGTGTCCCTGGGGGTGCCCTGGGTGTCCCTGGAGTGCCCTGGCTATCCCCTAAATGTCCCTGGGGGTGCCCTGGCTGTCCCGTAGGTGTCCCTGGGGGTGCCCTGCCTGTCCCCTTGGTGTCCCAGGGGGTGCCCTGGGTGTCCCTGGTGTGCACTGGCTGTCCCTAGGGTGTCCTGACTGTCCCCAAGGTGTCCCTGTGGGTGCCCAGAGTGTCCCTGGGAGTGCCCTGGCTGTACCCTAGGGGTCTCTGGGGGTGCCCTGGCTGTCCCCTCGGTGTCCCTGGGGGTGCCCTGCCTGTCCCCTAGGTGTCCCTGGGGGGTCCTGGCTGTCCCCTAGGTGTCCCTGGGGGTGCTCTGGGTGTCCCTGGGGGTGCCCTGGCTGTCCCCTTGGTGTCCCTGGGGGTGCCCTGACTGTCCTTGGGGTGCCCAGGGGGTGCCCTGGCTGTGCTCTTGGTGTCCTTGGGGGTGCCCAGGCTGTCCCTAGGGTGTCCTGGCTGTCCCCTAGGTGTCCCTGGGGGTGCCCTGGCAGTCCCTGGAGTGCCCTGGCTGTCCCCTAGGTGTCCCTGGGGGTGCCCTGGCTGTCCCGTAGGTGTCCCTGGGGGTGCCCTGGCTGTCCCCTAGGTGTCCCTGGGGGTGCCCTGCCTCTCCCCTAGGTGTCCCTGCGGGTGCCCTGGCTGTCCCCTAGGTGTCCCTGGGGGTGCCCTGGGTGTCCCTGGGGGTGCCCTGGCTGTCCCCTAGGTGTCCCTGGGGGTGCCCTGGGTGTCCCTGGGGGTGCCCTCGCTGTCCCTGGGGTGCCCTGGTTGTCCCCTAGGTGGCCCTGGGATTGCCCTGGGTGTCCCTGGGGGTGCCCTGGAGGTCCCCTAGGTGTCCTTGGGGGTGCCCTGGCTGTCCCTGGGGTGCCCTGGCTGTCCCCAAGGTGTCCCTGGGGGTGCCCTGCCTGTCCTCTCGGTGTCCCTGGGGGTGCCCTGGCTGTGCTTTTGGTGTCCCTGGGGGTGCCCTGGCTGTCCCTAGGGTGCCCTGGCTGTCCCCTAGGTGTCCCTGGGTGTTCCCTGGGTGTCCCTGGGCGTGCACAGGGTGTCCCTGGGGTTCCCTGGCTGTCCCCTAGGTGTCCCGGGATGGGCCCTGGCTGTCCCCTAGGTGTCCTTGGGGGTGCCCTGGCTGTCCCTGGGGTTCCCTGGCTGTCCCCAAGGTGTCCCTGGGGGTGCCCTGCCTGTCCTCTCGGTGTCCCTGGGGGTGCCCTGGCTGTGCTTTTGGTGTCCCTGGGGGTGCCCTGGCTGTCCCTAGGGTGCCCTGGCTGTCCCCTAGGTGTCCCTGGGTGTGCCCTGGGTGTCCCTGGGCGTGCACAGGGTGTCCCTGGGTGTGCACAGGGTGTCCCTGGGGTTCCCTGGCTGTCCCCTAGGTGTCTCTGGGGGGGCCCTTGTGTCCCTGGGTTACCCTGGCTGTCCCCTAGGTGTCCGTGCCTCGCTCGTATCCTCGACTCCGCCTCCGGCGCCATGGTGACTCCCCTCCCAGTCTGGACCATTGTGGCCTCACCCCCTCCCCTGGGGCCATCCGACCCATCCCAGTATAGACCAGTAAGGCACCGAGTGGCCACCATGGACCCCCACACGCCTGGCAGTTCATCCCAGTTCATCCCAGTCCACTCTTTGTCCATCCCAGGTTTCTCTGGTCACCCTCCCAGTGCTCTCAGTCCATCCCAGTCCCGCAGGTGTTGGTGCTTGGGGCTTGATGAGCTGGTGCCTGTCCGCAACGTGGAGCGGCTCAAACGGGACCTCAGGGTGAGGGGGGCGCGGATTTGGGGGGATCCTGGGGGTCCTGAGTTGTCGGGGAGGGGGTTTTTGGGTTGTGGGGGGTCTGGGGGGCGTCCTGGGGGCTGCTTTGGGTGCTTTGGGGGGTATTCGGGAGGCTTGGGCGGCCCATTTGAGGCATCAAAGAACCTGAGGAGGGTTTTGATAGCTCCTGGAGGTGGAGGCGGCGGTGGGGGTGAGCTGGCTGTCCCAGGGGGTTCCTGGCTGTCCCTCGATGTCCCTGGGGTGCCCTGGCTGTCACTTAGGTGTCCCTCGGGGTGCCCTGGCTGTCCCTAGGGTGCCCTGGCTGTCCCCTAGGTGTCCCTGGGGTGCCCTGACTGTCCCTAGGTGTCCCTGGGGGTGCCCTGGCTGTCCCCTCCGTGTCCCTGGGGGTGCCCTGGGTGTCCCTGGGGTGCCCTGGCTGACCCCAAGGTGTCCCTTGGGGTGCCCAGAGTGTCCCTAGGAGGTCCCTGGCTGTCCCCTAGGGGTCTCTGGGGGTGCCCTGGCTGTCCCGTCAGAGTCCCTGGGGGTGCCCTGCCTGTCCCTTAGGTGTCCCTGGGTGTGCCCTGGCTGTCCCTAGGGTGCCCTGGCTGTGCCCTCGGTGTCTTTGGGGGTGCCCTGGCTGTCCCTAGGGTGCCCTGGCTGTGCCCTTGGTGTCCCTGGGGGTGCCGTGGCTTTCCCTAGGGTGCCCTGGCTGTCCCCTAGGTGTCCCTGGGGGTGCCATGGCTGTCCCCTCGTTGTCCCTGGGGGTACCCTGCGTGTCCCCTAGGTGTCCTTGGGGGTGCCCTGGCTTTCCCCTCGGTGTCCCTGGGGGTGCCCTGTCTGTCCCCTTGGTGTCCCAGGGTTGCCCTGGGTGTCCCTGGGGTGCCCTGGCTGTCCCCTAGGTGTCCCTGGGGGTACCCTGGCTGTCCCCTTGGTGTCCCTGGGGTGCTTTGGCTGTCCCCTTGGTGTCCCTGGGGGAGCCCTGGGTGTCCCTGGGGTGCCCTGGGGGTGCCCTGCCTGTCCCCTAGGTGTCCCTGGGGGTGCCATGCCTGTCCCCTAGGTGTCCCTGGGTGTGCCCTGGCTGTCCCTAGGGTGCCCTGGCTGTCCCCTAGGTGTCCCTTGGGGTGACCTGCCTGTCCCCTAGGTGTCCCTGGGGGTGCCCTGGCTGTCCCCAGGGTGCCCTGGCTGTGCCCTCGGTGTCTCTGGGGGTGCCCTGGCTGTCCCCTCGGTGTCCCTGGGGGTTCCCGGGCTGTCCCTAGTGTGCCGAGGCTGTCCCCTAGGTGTCCCTGGGGGTGCCCTGGGTGTGCCTGGGGTGCCCTGGCTGTCCCCTAGGTGTCCCTGGGGGTGACCTGGGTGTCCCTGGGGATGCCCTGGCTGTCCCCTAGGTGTCCCTGGGTGTCCCTGGGGTGCCCTGGGGGTGCCCTGCCTGTCCTCTAGTTGTCCTTGGGGGTGCCCTGGCTGTCCCCTAGGTTTCCCTGGGGGTGCCCTGGCTGTCCCCTAGGTGTCCCTGGGGGTGCCCTCGCTGTCCCTGGGGTGCCCTGGCTGTCCCCTAGGTGTCCCTGGGCGTCCCCTTGGTGTCCCTGGGGGTGCCCAGGGTGTCCTTTAGGTGTCCCTGGGGGTGCCCTTCCTGTCCCCTTGGTGTCCCTGGGGGTGCCCTGGGTGTCCCTGGGGATGCCCTGGCTGTCCCCTAGGTGTCCCTGGGGGTTCCCTGCGTGTCCCCTAGGTGTCCTTGGGTGTGCCCTGGCTGTCCCTAGGGTGGCATGGCTGTGCCCTCGGTGTCCCTGGGGGTGCCCTGGCTGTCCCTAGGGTGCCATGGCTGTCCCCTAGGTGTCCGTGGGGGTGCCCTGGCTGTCCCCTAAGTGTCCCTGGGGGTGCCCTGGGTGTCCCTGGGGTGCCCTGACTGTCCCCTAGGTGTCCCGGGGGGGCCCTGGCTGTCCCCTAGGTGTCCCTGGGGGTGCCCTGGGTGTCCCTGGGTGTGCTCTGGAGGTCCCCTAGGTGTCCCTGGGGGTGCCCTAACTGTCCCTCGGGTGCCCTGGCTGTCCCCAAGTTGTCCCTGGCGGTGCCCTGCCTGTCCTCTCGGTGTCCCTGGGGGTGCCCTGGCTGTCCCTGGGAGTGCACAGGGTGTCCCTGGGGTTCCCTGGCTGTCCCCTAGGTGTCCCTGGGGGGGCCCTGGCTGTCCCCTAGGTGTCCCTGGGGGTGCCCTGGCTGTCCCCTACGTGTCCGTGGAGCTGCCCTGGGTGTCCGTGGGGTGCCCTGGGGGTGCCCTGGCTGACCCTGCAGTGCCCTAGCTGTCTCCTAGGTGTCCCTGGGGGGTCCCCTGGCTGTCCCCTAGGTGTCCCTGGGGGTGCCCTGGCTGTCCCTAGGGTGCCCTGGGGGTGCCCTGGCTGTCCCTGGAGTGCCCTGGCTGTCCCCTAGGTGTCCCTGGGGGTGCCCTGGCTGTCCCTCGGGTTCCCTGGCTGTCCCCTAGGTGTCCCTGGGGGTGGCTAGGGTGTCCCTGGGGTTCCCTGGCTGTCCCCTAGGTGTCCCTGGGGGGGCCCTGGGTGTCCCTGGGGGTGCACAGGGTGTCAGTGGGGTTCCCTGGCTGTCCCGTACTTGTCCCTGGGGTTCCCTGGCTGTCCCCTAGGTTTCCCTGGGGATGCCCTGAGTGTCCCTGGGCTGCCCTGGCTGTCCCCTAGGTGTCCCTGGGGGTCCCCTTGGTGTCCCTGGGGGTGCCCTGGCTGTCCCCTAGGTGGCCCTGGGGGTGCCCTGGCTGTCCCTGGAGTGCCCTGGCTGTCCCCTAGGTGTCCCTGGGGGGGCCCTGGCTGTCCCCTAGGTGTCCCTGGGGGTGCCCAGGGTGTCCCTGGGGTTCCCTGGCTGTCCCCTAGGTGTCCCTGGGTGTGCCCTGGGTGTCCCTGGGCGTGCACAGGGTGTCCCTGGGCGTGCACAGGGTGTCCCTGGGGTTCCCTGGCTGTCCCCTAGGTGTCTCTGGGGGGGCCCTTGTGTCCCTGGGTTGCCCTGGCTGTCCCCTTGGTGTCCTTGCCTCGCTCGTATCCTCGACTCCGCCTCCGGCGCCATGGTGACTCCCCTCCCAGTCTGGACCATTGTGGCCTCACCCCCTCCCCTGGGGCCATCCGACCCATCCCAGTATAGACCAGTAAGGCACCGAGTGGCCACCATGGACCCCCACACGCCTGCCAGTTCATCCCAGTTCATCCCAGTCCACTCTTTGTCCATCCCAGGTTTCTCTGGTCACCCTCCCAGTGCTCTCAGTCCATCCCAGTCCCGCAGGTGTTGGTGCTTGGGGCTTGATGAGCTGGTGCCTGTCCGCAACGTGGAGCGGCTCAAACGGGACCTCAGGGTGAGGGGGGCGCGGATTTGGGGGGATCCTGGGGGTCCTGAGTTGTCGTGGAGGGGGTTTTTGGGTTGTGGGGGGTCTGGGGGGCGTCCTGGGGGCTGCTTTGAGTGCTTTGGGGGGTATTCGGGAGGTTTGGGCGGCCCATTTGAGGCATCAAAGAACCTGAGGAGGGTTTTGATAGCTCCTGGAGGTGGAGGCGGCCGTGGGGGTGAGCTGGCTGTCCCAGGGGGTTCCTGGCTGTCCCTCGACGTCCCTGGGGTGCCCTGGCTGTCACTTAGGTGTCCCTCGGGGTGCCCTGGCTGTCCCTAGGGTGCCCTGGCTGTCCCCTAGGTGTCCCTGGGGGTGCCCTGGGTTTCCCTGGAGTGCCCTGGCTGTCCCCTAGTTGTCCCTAGGTGTGCCCTGGCTGTCCCCTAGGTGTCCCTGGGGGTGCCCTGCCTGTCCCCTAGGTGTCCCTGGGAATGCCCTGGCTGTCCTCTAGGTGTCCCTGGGGGTGCCCTGGGTGTCCCTGGGGATGCCCTGGCTGTCCCCTAGGTGTCCCTGGGGGTGTGCTGGGTGTCCCTAGGGTGCCCTGGCTGTGCCCTTGGTGTCCCTGGGGGTGCCCTGGCTGTCTCTGGAGTGCCCTGGCTGTCCCCTAAGTGTCCCTGGGGGTGCCCTGGCTGTCCCCTAGGTGTCCCTGGGGGTGCCCTGGCTGTCCCCTAGGTGTCCCTGGGGGTGCCCTCGGTGTCCCTGGGGATGCCCTGGCTGTTCCCTAGGTGTCCCTGGGGGTGCCCTGGGTGTCCCTGGGGGGACCCTGGCTGTCCCCTAGGTGTCACTGGGGGTGCCCTGGCTGTCCTCTAGGTGTCCCTGGGGGTGCCCTGCGTGTCCCTGGGGTGCCCTGGCTGTCCCCTAGGTGTCCCTGGGGGTGCCCTGGCTGTCCCCTTCGTGTCCCTGGGGGTGCCTTGGGTGTCCCTGGGGGTGCCCTGGCGGTCCCTAGGGTGCCCTGGCTGTCCCCTAGGTGTCCCTGGGGGTGCCCCTGGATGTCCCTGAGGTGCCCTGGCTGTCTTCAAGGTGTCCCTGTGGGTGCCCTGGCTGTCCCCTAGGTGTCCCTGGAGTTGCCCTGGCTGTCGCTAGGGTGCCCTGGCTGTGCCTTCGGTGTCTCTGGGGGTGCCCTAGGTGTCTCTCGGGGTGACCTCGGTGTCCCTGGGGGTGCCCTGGCTGTCCCCTAGGTGTCCCTGGGGGAGCCCTGGGTGTGCCTGGGGTGCCCTGGCTGTCCCCTAGGTGTCCCTGGGGGGGCCCTGGCTGTCCCTGGGGTGCCCTGGCTGTCCCCTAGCTGGCCCTGGGGGTGCCCTGGGTGTCCCTGGGGGTGCCCTGGAGGTCCCCTAGGTGTCTCTGGGGGTGCCCTGGGTGTCCCTGGTGTGCCCTGTTTCCCCTAGGTGTCCCTGTGGGTACCCAGAGTGTCCCTGGGAGTGCCCTGGCTGTCCCCTAGGGGTCTCTGGGGGTGCCCTGGCTGTCCCGTCAGTGTCCCTGGGAATGCCCTGCCTGTCCCCTAGGTGTCCCTGGGGGTCCCCTTGGTGTCCCTGGGGGTGCCCAGGGTGTTCCTTCGGTGTCCCTGGGGGTGCCCTGGCTGTCCCTGGGGTGCTCTGGATGTCCCCTTGGTGTCCCTGGGGGTGCCCTAGCTGTCCTTGGCGTGCCCTGGCTGTGCCCTAGGGGTCCCTTGGGGTGCCCTGGCTGTCCCTAGGGTGCCCTGGCTGTCACCTAGGTGTCCCTTGGGGTGCGCTGGTGTCCCTCGGGTTGCCCTGGCTGTCCCCTAGGTGTCCCTGGGGGTGACCTGGCTGTCCCTGGAGTGCCCTGGCTGTCCCCTAGGTGTCCCTGGGGGTGCCCTGGCTGTCCCCTAGGTGTCCCTGGGGGTGACCTGGCTGTCCCTGGAGTGCCCTGGCTGTCCCCTAGGTGTCCCTGGGGGTGCCCTGGCTTTCCCCTAGGCGTCCCTGGGGGTGCCCTGCCTCTCCCCTAGGCGTCCCTGGGGGTGCCCTGGCTGTCCCTGGGGGTGCCCTGGCTGTCCCCTAGGTGTCGCTGGGGGTGCCCTGGGTGTCCCTGGGGGTGCCCTCGCTGTCCCTGGGGTGCCCTGGCTGTCCCCTAGGTGTCCTTGGGGGTGCCCTGGCTGTCCCTGGGGTGCCCTGGCTGTCCCTCGATGTCCTTGGGTTGCCCTGGCTGTCACTTAGGTGTCCCTCGGGGTGCCCTGGCTGTCCCCTAGGTGTCCCTGGGGGTGCCGTTGGTGTGCCTGGGGTGCTCTGTCTGTCCTCTAGGTGTCCCTGGGGTTGCCCTGGGTGTCCCTGGGGTGCTCTGGATGTCCCCTTGGTGTCCCTGGGGGTGCCCTGGCTGTCCCCTAGGTGTCCCTTGGGGTGCCCTGGCTGTCCCCTAGGTGTCCCTGGGGTTGCCCTGCCTGTCTTCTAGGTGTCCCTAGGGTGCCCTGTCTGTGCCCTTGGTGTCCCTGGGGGTGCCCTGGGTGTCCCTATGGTGCCCTGGCTGTCCCCTAGGTGTCCCTGGGGGTGCCCTGCTGTCCCTCGGGGTGCCCTGGCTGTCCCCTAGGTGCCCCTGGGGGTGCCGTGGGTGTGCCTGGGGTGCCCTGTCTGTCCTCTAGGTGTCCCTGGGGTTGCCCTGGGTGTCCCTGGGGACGCCCTGGCTGTCCGCTAGGTGTCCCTGGGGGTGCCCTGGGTGTCCCTGGGGGGCCCTGGCTGTCCCCTAGGGGTCTCTGGGGGTGCCCTGCCTGTCCCCTAGGTGTCCCTGGGGGTGCCCTGGCTGTCCTTTTGGTGTCCCTAGAGTGCCCTGTCTGTGCCCTTGGTGTCTCTTGGGGTGCCCTGGCTGTCCCTACGGTGCCCTGGCTGTCCCCTAGGTGTCCCTGGGGGTGCCATGGCTGTCCCCTCGTTGTCCCTGGGGGTACCCTGCGTGTCCCCTAGGTGTCCTTGGGGGTGCCCTGGCTGTCCCCTACGTGTCCCTGGGGTCCCCTGGCTGTTCCCTAGGTGGCCCAGGGGTGCCCTGGCTGTCCCTAGGGTGCCCTGCCTGTCCCCTACGTGTCCCTGGGGGTGCCATTGCTGTCCCTAGGGTGCCCTGTCTGTCCCCTAGGGGTCTCTGGGGGTGCCCTGCCTGTCCCCTAGGTGTCCCTGGGGGCGCCCCGGGTGTCCCTGGGGTGCCCTGGCTGTCCCCTACGTGTCCCTGGGGGTGCCCTGGGTGTCCCTGTGGGTGCCCTTGCTGTCCCCTAGGTGTCCCTGGGTGTGCCCTGGGTGTCCCTTGCGTGCCCTGGCTGTCCCCTAGGTGTCCCTGGGGGTGCCCTGGCTGTCCCCTAGGTGTCCCTGGGGTGCCCTGGCTGTCCCCTAGGTGTCCCTGTGGGTGCCCTGGCTGTCCTTGGGGTGCTCTGGCTGTCCCCTTGGTGTCCCTGGGGGTGCGCTGGGTGTCCCTGGGGGTGCCCTGGGTGTCCCTGGGGGTGCCCTGGCTGTCCCCTAGGTGTCCCTGGCGGTTCCCTGCCTGTCCCCTAGGTGTCCCTGGGGGTTCCCTGGGTGTCCCTGGAGTGCCCTGGCTGTCACCTAAATGTCCCTGGGGGTGCCCTGGGTGTCCCTGGAGTGCCCAAGCTGTCCCCTAAATGTCCCTGGGGGTGCCCTGGCTGTCCCCTAGGTGTCCCTGGGGGTGTCCTGCCTTCCCCTTGGTGTCCCTGGGGGTGCCCTGGCTGTCCCCTACGTGTCCCTGGGGTCCCCTGGCTGTTCCCTAGGTGGCCCAGGGGGTGCCCTGGCTGTCCCTAGGGTGCCCTCCCTGTCCCCTCGGTGTCCCTGGGGGTGGCATTGCTGTCCCTAGGGTGCCTTGTCTGTCCCCTAGGGGTCTCTGGGGGTGCCCTGCCTGTCCCCTAGGTGTCCCTGGGGGTGCCCTCCCTGTCCCTCGGAGTGCCCTGGCTGTCCCCTAGGTGTCCCTGGGGGCGCCCAGGGTGTCCCTGGGGTGCCCTGGCTGTCCCCTACGTGTCCCTGGGGGTGCCCTGGGTGTCCCTGTGGGTGCCCTTGCTGTCCCCTAGGTGTCCCTGGGGGTGCCCTGGGTGTCCCTTGGGTGCCCTGGCTGTCCCCTAGGTGTCCCTGGGGGTGCCCTGGCTGTCCCCTAGGAGTCCCTCGGGTGCCCTGGCTGTCCCCTTGGTGTCCCTGTGGGTGCCCTGGCTGTCCTTGGGGTGCTCTGGCTGTCCCCTTGGTGTCCCTGGGGGTGCGCTGGGTGTCCCTGGGGTGCACTGGGGGTGCCCATCCTGTCCCCTAGGTGTCCCTGGGGGTGCCCTGGGTGTCCCTGGGGATGCCCTGGCTGTCCCCTAGGTGTCCCTGGCGGTTCCCTGCCTGTCCCCTAGGTGTCCCTGGGGGTTCCCTGGGTGTCCCTGGAGTGCCCTGGCTGTCACCTAAATGTCCCTGGGGGTGCCCTGGGTGTCCCTGGAGTGCCCTAGCTGTCCCCTAAATGTCCCTGGGGGTGCCCTGGCTGTCCCCTAGGTGTCCCTGGGGGTGTCCTGCCTTCCCCTTGGTGTCCCTGGGGGTGCCCTGGCTTTCCACTCGGTGTCCCTGGGGGTGCCCTGTCTGTCCCCTTGGTGTCCCAGGGGGTGCCCTGGCTGTCCCTGGGGTGCCCTGGCTGTCCCCTAGGTGTCCCTGGGGTTGCCATGCCTGTCCCCTAGGTGTCCCTGGGTGTGCCCTGGCTGTCCCTAGGGTGCCCTGGCTGTCCCCTAGGTGTCCCTGGGGGTGACCTGCCTGTCCCCTAGGTGTCCCTGGGGGTGCCCTGGCTGTCCCCAGGGTGCCCTGGCTCTGCCCTCGGTGTCTCTGAGGGTGCCCTGGCTGTCCCCTCGGTGTCCCTGGGGGTGCCCGGGCTGTCCCTAGTGTGCCGTGGCTGTCCCCTAGGTGTCCCTGGGGGTGCCCTGGGTGTGCCTGGGGTGCCCTGGCTGTCCCCTAAATGTCCCTGGGGGTGACATGGGTGTCCCTGGGGATGCCCTGGCTGTCCCCTAGGTGTCCCTGGGTGTCCCTGGGGTGCCCTGGGGGTGCCCTGCCTGTCCTCTAGGTGTCCTTGGGGGTGCCCTGGCTGTCCCCTAGGTTTCCCTGGGGGTGCCCTGGCTGTCCCCTAGGTGTCCCTGGGGGTGCCCTCGCTGTCCCTGGGGTGCCCTGGCTGTCCCCTAGGTGTCCCTGGGCGTCCCCTTGGTGTCCCTGGGGGTGCCCAGGGTGTCCCTTAGGTGTCCCTGGGGGTGCCCTTGGTGTCCCCTAGGTGTCCCTGGGGGTGCCCTGGGTGTCCCTGGGGATGCCCTGGCTGTCCCCTAGGTGTCCCTGGGGGTTCCCTGCGTGTCCCCTAGGTGTCCTTGGGGGTGCCCTGGCTGTCCCTAGGGTGGCATGGCTGTGCCCTCGGTGTCCCTGGGGGTGCCCCGGCTGTCCCTAGGGTGCCATGGCTGTCCCCTGGGTGTCCCTGGGGTGCCCTGGCTGTCCCCCAGGTGTCCCTGGGGGGCCCTGGCTGTCCCCTAGGTGTCCCTGGGGGTGCCCTGGGTGTCCCTGGGTGTGCTCTGGAGGTCCCCTAGGTGTCCCTGGGGGTGCCCTGGCTGTCTCTGGGGTGCCCTGGCTGTCCCCAAGTTGTCCCTGGCGGTGCCCTGCCTGTCCTCTCGGTGTCCCTGGGGGTGCCCTGGCTGTCCCTGGGAGTGCACAGGGTGTCCCTGGGGTTGCCTGGCTGTCCCCTAGGTGTCCCTGGGGGGGCCCTGGCTGTCCCCTAGGTGTCCCTGGAGGTGCCCTGGCTGTCCCCTACGTGTCCGTGGAGCTGCCCTGGGTGTCCCTGGGGTGCCCAGGGGGTGCCCTGGCTGACCCTGCAGTGCCCTGGCTGTCCCCTAGGTGTCCCTGGGGGGTCCCCTGGCTGTCCCCTAGGTGTCCCTGGGGGTGCCCTGGCTGTCCCTGGTGTGCCCTGGGGGTGCCCTGGCTGTCCCTGGAGTGCCCTGGCTGTCCCCTAGGTGTCCCTGGGGGTGCCCTTCCTGTCCTCTAGGTGTCCCTGGGGGTTCCCTGGCTGTCCCTCGGGTTCCCTGGCTGTCCCCTAGGTGTCCCTGGGGGTCGCTAGGGTGTCCCTGGGGTTCCCTGGCTGTCCCCTAGGTGTCCCTGGGGGGGCCCTGGGTGTCCCTGGGGGTGCACAGGGTGTCAGTGGGGTTCCCTGGCTGTCCCGTACTTGTCCCTGGGGTTCCCTGGCTGTCCCCTAGGTTTCCCTGGGGGTGCCCTGAGTGTCCCTTGGCTGCCCTGGCTGTCCCCTAGGTGTCCCTGGGGGTGCCCTCGCTGTCCCTGGGGTGCCCTGGCTGTCCCCTAGGTGTCCCTGGGCGTCCCCTTGGTGTCCCTGGGTGTGCCCAGGGTGTCCCTTTGGTGTCCCTGGGGGTGCCCTGGGTGTCCCTGGGGATGCCCTGGCTGTCCCCTAGGTGTCCCTGGGGGTTCCCTGCGTGTCCCCTAGGTGTCCTTGGGGGTGCCCTGGCTGTCCCTAGGGTGGCATGGCTGTGCCCTCGGTGTCCCTGGGGGTGCCCTGGCTGTCCCTAGGGTGCCCTGGCTGTCCCCTAAGTGTCCCTGGGGGTGCCCTGGGTGTCCCTGGGGTGCCCTGGCTGTCCCCTAGGTGTCCCTCGGGGGGCCCTGGCTGTCCCCTAGGTGTCCCTGGGGGTGCCCTGGGTGTGCTCTGGAGGTCCCCTAGGTGTCCCTGGGGGTGCCCTGGCTGTCCCTGGGGTGCCCTGGCTGTCCCCAAGTTGTCCCTGGCGGTGCCCTGCCTGTCCTCTCGGTGTCCCTGGGGGTGCCCTGGCTGTCCCTGGGGGTGCACAGGGTGTCCCTGAGGTTCCCTGGCTGTCCCCTAGGTGTCCCTGGGGGGGCCCTGGCTGTCCCCTAGGTGTCCCTGGGGGTGCCCTGGCTGTCCCCTACGTGTCCGTGGAGCTGCCCTGGGTGTCCCTGGGGTGCCCTGGGGGTGCCCTGGCTGACCCTGCAGTGCCCTGGCTGTCCCCTAGGTGTCCCTGGGGGGTCCCCTGGCTGTCCCCTAGGTGTCCCTGGGGGTTCCCTGGCTGTCCCTAGGGTGCCCTGGGGGTGCCCTGGCTGTCCCTGGAGTGCCCTGGCTGTCCCCTCGGTGTCCCTGGGGGTGCCCTGACTGTCCTTGGGGTGCCTAGGGGGTGCCCTGGCTGTCCCCAAGGTGTCCCTGGGGTTGCCTTCCCTGTCACCTAGGTGTCCCTGGGGTGCCCTGGCTGTCCCCTCGGTTTCCCTGGGGGTGCCCAGGGTGTCCCTTGGAGTGCCGTGGCTGTCCCCTAGGTGTTCCTGGGGGTGCCCTGGGTGTCCCTGGGGTGCCCTGCCTGTCCCCTTGGTGTCCCTGGGGGTGCCCTGGCTGTCCCCTTCCTGTCTTGGGGGTGCCCTGGCTGTCCCTAGGGTGCCCTGGCTGTCCCCTAGGTGTCCCTGGGGGTGCCATGCCTGTCCCCTAGGTGTCCCTGGGTGTGCCCTGGCTGTCCCTAGGGTGCCCTGGCTGTCCCCTAGGTGTCCCTGGGGGTGACCTGCCTGTCCCCTAGGTGTCCCTGGGGGTGCCCTGCTGTCCCTAGGGTGCCCTGGCTGTGCCCTCGGTGTCTCTGAGGGTGCCCTGGCTGTCCCCTCGGTGTCCCTGGGGATGCCCGGGCTGTCCCTAGTGTGCCGTGGCTGTCCCCTCGGTGTCCCTGGGGGTGCCCTGGGTGTGCCTGGGGTGCCCTGGCTGTACCCTAGGTGTCCCTGGGGGTGACCTGGGTGTCCCTGGGGATGCCCTGGCTGTCCCCTAGGTGTCCCTGGGTGTCCCTGGGGTGCTCTGGGGGTGCCCTGCCTGTCCTCTAGGTGTCCTTGGGGGTGCCCTGGCTGTCCCCTAGGTTTCCCTGGGGGTGCCCTGGCTTTCCCCTAGGTGTCCCTAGGGGGTGCCCTCGCTGTCCCTGGGGTGCCCTGGCCGTCCCCTAGGTGTCCCTGGGCGTCCCCTTGAGTGTCCCTGGGGGTGCCCAGGGTGGCCCTTAGGTGTCCCTGGGGGTGCCCTTGCTGTCCCCTTGGTGTCCCTGGGGGTGCCCTGGGTGTCCTTGGGGGTGCCCTGGCTGTCCCTAGGGTGGCATGGCTGTGCCCTCGGTGTCCCTGGGGGTGCTCCGGCTGTCCCTAGGGTGCCATGGCTGTCCCCTAGGTGTCCCTGGGGGTGCCCTGGCTGTCCCCTAAGTGTCCCTGGGGGTGCCCTGGGTGTCCCTGGGGTGCCCTGGCTGTCCCCTAGGTGTCCCTGGGGGGGCCCTGGCTGTCCCCTAGGTGTCCCTGGGGGTGCCCTGGGTGTCCCTGGGTGTGCTCTGGAGGTCCCCTAGGTGTCCCTGGGGGTGCCCTGGCTGTCCCTAGGGTGCCCTGGCTGTCCCCAAGTTGTCCCTGGCGGTGCCCTGCCTGTCCTCTCGGTGTCCCTGGGGGTGCCCTGGCTGTCCCTGGGAGTGCACAGGGTGTCCCTGGGGTTGCCTGGCTGTCCCCTAGGTGTCCCTGGGGGGGCCCTGGCTGTCCCCTAGGTGTCCCTGGAGGTGCCCTGGCTGTCCCCTACGTGTCCGTGGTGCTGCCCTGGGTGTCCCTGGGGTGCCCTGGGGGTGCCCTGGCTGACCCTGCAGTGCCCTGGCTGTCCCCTAGGTGTCCCTGGGGGGTCCCCTGGCTGTCCCCTAGGTGTCCCTGGGGGTGCCCTGGCTGTCCCTGGTGTGCCCTGGGGGTGCCCTGGGTGTCCCTGGAGTGCCCTGGCTGTCCCCTAGGTGTCCCTGGGGGTGCCCTTCCTGTCATCTAGGTGTTCCTGGGGGTTCCCTGGCTGTCCCTCGGGTTCCCTGGCTGTCCCCTAGGTGTCCCTGGGGGTGGCTAGGGTGTCCCTGGGGTTCCCTGGCTGTCCCCTAGGTGTCCCTGGGGGGGCCCTGGGTGTCCCTGGGGGTGCACAGGGTGTCAGTGGGGTTCCCTGGCTGTCCCGTACTTGTCCCTGGGGTTCCCTGGCTGTCCCCTAGGTTTCCCTGGGGGTGCCCTGAGTGTCCCTGGGCTGCCCTGGCTGTCCCCTAGGTGTCCCTGGGGGTGCCCTCGCTGTCCCTGGGGTGCCCTGGCTGTCCCCTAGGTGTCCCTGGGCGTCCCCTTGGTGTCCCTGGGTGTGCCCAGGGTGTCCCTTTGGTGTCCCTGGGGGTGCCCTGGGTGTCCCTGGGGATGCCCTGGCTGTCCCCTAGGTGTCCCTGGGGGTTCCCTGCGTGTCCCCTAGGTGTCCTTGGGGGTGCCCTGGCTGTCCCTAGGGTGGCATGGCTGTGCCCTCGGTGTCCCTGGGGGTGCCCTGGCTGTCCCTGGGGTGCCCTGGCTGTCCCCAAGTTGTCCCTGGCGGTGCCCTGCCTGTCCTCTCGGTGTCCCTGGGGGTGCCCTGGCTGTCCCTGGGGGTTTACAGGGTGTCCCTGAGGTTCCCTGGCTGTCCCCTAGGTGTCCCTGGGGGGGCCCTGGCTGTCCCCTAGGTGTCCCTGGGGGTGCCCTGGCTGTCCCCTACGTGTCCGTGGAGCTGCCCTGGGTGTCCCTGGGGTGCCCTGGGGGTGCCCTGGCTGACCCTGCAGTGCCCTGGCTGTCCCCTAGGTGTCCCTGGGGGGTCCCCTGGCTGTCCCCTCGGTGTCCCTGGGGGTGCCCTGACTTTCCTTGGGGTGCCCAGGGGTTGCCTTGGCTGTCCCCAAGGTGTCCCTGGGGTTGCCTTCCCTGTCACCTAGGTGTCCCTGGGGTGCCCTGGCTGTCCCCTCGGTTTCCCTGGGGGTGCCCAGGGTGTCCCTTGGAGTGCCGTGGCTGTCCCCTAGGTGTTCCTGGGGGTGCCCTGGCTGTCCCCTTGGTGTCCCTGGGGGTGCCCTGGCTGTCCCCTTCCTGTCTTGGGGGTGCCCTGGCTGTCCCTAGGGTGCCCTGGCTGTCCCCTAGGTGTCCCTGGGGGTGCCCAGGGTGTCTCTGGGGTGCCCTGGCTGTCCCCTACGTGTCCCTGGGGGGCCCAGTGTGTCCCTGGGGTTCCTTGGCTGTCCCCTAGGTGTCCCTGGGGGTGCCCTGGCTGTCCCCTAGGTGTCCCTGGGGGTGCCCTGGCTGTTCTTGGGGTGCTCTGGCTGTCCCCTTGGTGTCCCTGGGGGTGCCCTGACTGTCCTTGGGGAGCTCTGGCTGTCACCTAGTTGTCCCTGGGGGTGCCCTGGGTGTCCCTGGGGTGCCCTGGGGGCGCCCTGCCTATCCTCTAGTTGTCCCTGGGGGTGCCCTGGCTGTCCCCTTGGTGTCCCTGGGCGTGCCCTGGGTGTCCCTGGGGTGCCCTGGCTGTCCCCTAGGGGTCTCTGGGGGTGCCCTGACTGTCCCGTCAGTGTCCCTGGGGGTGCCCTGCCTGTCCCCTAGGTGTCCCTGGGGGTTCCCTGCCTGTCCCCTAGGAGTCCCTGGGCGTGCCCTGGGTGTCCCTGGAGTGCCCTGGCTGTCCCCTAAATGTCCCTGGGGGTGCCCTGCCTGTCCCCTAGATGTCCCTGGGGGTGCCCTGGGTGTCCCTGTGGGGGCCCTTGCTGTCCCTGGTGTGCCCTGGCTGTCCCCTTGGTGTCCCTGGGGGGGCCCTGGCTGTCCCCTAGGTGTCCATGGGGGTGCCCTTCCTGTCCTCTAGGTGTCCCTGGGGGTTCCCTGGCTGTCCCTCGGGTTCCCTGGCTGTCCCCTAGGTTTCCCTGGGGGTGCCCTGAGTGTCCCTGGGCTGCCCTGGCTGTCCCCTAGGTGTCCCTGGGGGTACCCTCGCTGTCCCTGGGGTGCCCTGGCTGTCCCCTAGGTGTCCCTGGGCGTCCCCTTGGTGTCCCTGGGTGTGCCCAGGGTGTCCCTTTGGTGTCCCTGGGGGTGCCCTGGGTGTCCCTGGGGATGCCCTGGCTGTCCCCTAGGTGTCCCTGGGGGTTCCCTGCGTGTCCCCTAGGTGTCCTTGGGGGTGCCCTGGCTGTCCCTAGGGTGGCATGGCTGTGCTCTCGGTGTCCCTGGGGGTGCCCTTGCTGTCCCTAGGGTGCCCTGGCTGTCCCCTAAGTGTCCCTGGGGGCGCCCTGGGTGTCCCTGGGGTGCCCTGGCTGTCCCCTAGGTGTCCCTGGGGGGGCCCTGTCTGTCCCCTAGGTGTCCCTGGGGGTGCCCTGGGTGTCCCTGGGTGTGCTGTGGAGGTCCCCTAGGTGTCCCTGGGGGTGCCCTGGCTGTCCCTGGGGTGCCCTGGCTGTCCCCAAGTTGTCCCTGGCGGTGCCCTGCCTGTCCTCTCGGTGTCCCTGGGGGTGCCCTGGCTGTCCCTGGGGGTGCACAGGGTGTCCCTGAGGTTCCCTGGCTGTCCCCTAGGTGTCCCTGGGGGGGCCCTGGCTGTCCCCTAGGTGTCCCTGGGGGTGCCCTGGCTGTCCCCTACGTGTTTGTGGCGCTGCCCTAGGTGTCCCTGGGGTGCCCTGGGGGTGCCCTGGGTGTCCCTGGGGATGCCCTGGCTGTCCCCTAGGTGTCCCTGGGGGGTCCCCTGGCTGTCCCCTAGGTGTCCCTGGGGGTGCCCTGGCTGTCCCTGGTGTGCCCTGGGGGTGCCCTGGCTGTCCCTGTAGTGCCCTGGCTGTCCCCTAGGTGTCCCTGGGGGTGCCCTTCCTGTCCTCTAGGTGTCCCTGGGGGTTCCCTGGCTGTCCCTCGGGTTCCCTGGCTGTCCCCTAGGTGTCCCTGGGGGTGGCTAGGGTGTCCCTGGGGTTCCCTGGCTGTCCCCTAGGTGTCCCTGGGGGTGCCCTGAGTGTCCCTGGGCTGCCCTGGCTGTCCCCTAGGTGTCCCTGGGGGTGCCCTCGCTGTCCCTGGTGTGCCCTGGCTGTCCCCTAGGTGTCCCTGGGGGTGCCCTCGCTGTCCCTGGGGTGCCCTGGCTGTCCCCTAGGTGTCCCTGGGCGTCCCCTTGGTGTCCCTGGGGGTGCCCAGGGTGTCCCTTAGGTGTCCCTGGGGGTGCCCTTGCTGTCCCCTAGGTGTCCCTGGGGGTGCCCTGGGTGTCCCTGGGGATGCCCTGGCTGTCCCCTAGGTGTCCCTGGGGGTTCCCTGCGTGTCCCCTAGGTGTCCTTGGGGGTGCCCTGGCTGTCCCTAGGGTGGCATGGCTGTGCCCTCGGTGTCCCTGGGGGTGCCCTGGCTGTCCCTAGGGTGCCATGGCTGTCCCCTGGGTGTCCCTGGGGTGCCCTGGCTGTCCCCCAGGTGTCCCTGGGGGGCCCTGACTGTCCCCTAGGTGTCCCTGGGGGTGCCCTGGGTGTCCCTGGGTGTGCTCTGGAGGTCCCCTAGGTGTCCCTGGGGGTGCCCTGGCTGTCCCTGGGGTGCCCTGGCTGTCCCCAAGTTGTCCCTGGCGGTGCCCTGCCTGTCCTCTCGGTGTCCCTGGGGGTGCCCTGGCTGTCCCTGGGAGTGCACAGGGTGTCCCTGGGGTTGCCTGGCTGTCCCCTAGGTGTCCCTGGGGGGGCCCTGGCTGTCCCCTAGGTGTCCCTGGAGGTGCCCTGGCTGTCCCCTACGTGTCCGTGGAGCTGCCCTGGGTGTCCCTGGGGTGCCCAGGGGGTGCCCTGGCTGACCCTGCAGTGCCCTGGCTGTCCCCTAGGTGTCCCTGGGGGGTCCCCTGGCTGTCCCCTAGGTGTCCCTGGGGGTGCCCTGGCTGTCCCTGGTGTGCCCTGGGGGTGCCCTGGCTGTCCCTGGAGTGCCCTGGCTGTCCCCTAGGTGTCCCTGGGGGTGCCCTTCCTGTCCTCTAGGTGTCCCTGGGGGTTCCCTGGCTGTCCCTCGGGTTCCCTGGCTGTCCCCTAGGTGTCCCTGGGGGTCGCTAGGGTGTCCCTGGGGTTCCCTGGCTGTCCCCTAGGTGTCCCTGGGGGGGCCCTGGGTGTCCCTGGGGGTGCACAGGGTGTCAGTGGGGTTCCCTGGCTGTCCCGTACTTGTCCCTGTGGTTCCCTGGCTGTCCCCTAGGTTTCCCTGGGGGTGCCCTGAGTGTCCCTTGGCTGCCCTGGCTGTCCCCTAGGTGTCCCTGGGGGTGCCCTCGCTGTCCCTGGGGTGCCCTGGCTGTCCCCTAGGTGTCCCTGGGCGTCCCCTTGGTGTCCCTGGGTGTGCCCAGGGTGTCCCTTTGGTGTCCCTGGGGGTGCCCTGGGTGTCCCTGGGGATGCCCTGGCTGTCCCCTAGGTGTCCCTGGGGGTTCCCTGCGTGTCCCCTAGGTGTCCTTGGGGGTGCCCTGGCTGTCCCTAGGGTGGCATGGCTGTGCCCTCGGTGTCCCTGGGGGTGCCCTGGCTGTCCCTAGGGTGCCCTGGCTGTCCCCTAAGTGTCCCTGGGGGTGCCCTGGGTGTCCCTGGGGTGCCCTGGCTGTCCCCTAGGTGTCCCTCGGGGGGCCCTGGCTGTCCCCTAGGTGTCCCTGGGGGTGCCCTGGGTGTGCTCTGGAGGTCCCCTAGGTGTCCCTGGGGGTGCCCTGGCTGTCCCTGGGGTGCCCTGGCTGTCCCCAAGTTGTCCCTGGCGGTGCCCTGCCTGTCCTCTCGGTGTCCCTGGGGGTGCCCTGGCTGTCCCTGGGGGTGCACAGGGTGTCCCTGAGGTTCCCTGGCTGTCCCCTAGGTGTCCCTGGGGGGGCCCTGGCTGTCCCCTAGGTGTCCCTGGGGGTGCCCTGGCTGTCCCCTACGTGTCCGTGGAGCTGCCCTGGGTGTCCCTGGGGTGCCCTGGGGGTGCCCTGGCTGACCCTGCAGTGCCCTGGCTGTCCCCTAGGTGTCCCTGGGGGGTCCCCTGGCTGTCCCCTAGGTGTCCCTGGGGGTTCCCTGGCTGTCCCTAGGGTGCCCTGGGGGTGCCCTGGCTGTCCCTGGAGTGCCCTGGCTGTCCCCTCGGTGTCCCTGGGGGTGCCCTGACTGTCCTTGGGGTGCCTAGGGGGTGCCCTGGCTGTCCCCAAGGTGTCCCTGGGGTTGCCTTCCCTGTCACCTAGGTGTCCCTGGGGTGCCCTGGCTGTCCCCTCGGTTTCCCTGGGGGTGCCCAGGGTGTCCCTTGGAGTGCCGTGGCTGTCCCCTAGGTGTTCCTGGGGGTGCCCTGGGTGTCCCTGGGGTGCCCTGCCTGTCCCCTTGGTGTCCCTGGGGGTGCCCTGGCTGTCCCCTTCCTGTCTTGGGGGTGCCCTGGCTGTCCCTAGGGTGCCCTGGCTGTCCCCTAGGTGTCCCTGGGGGTGCCATGCCTGTCCCCTAGGTGTCCCTGGGTGTGCCCTGGCTGTCCCTAGGGTGCCCTGGCTGTCCCCTAGGTGTCCCTGGGGGTGACCTGCCTGTCCCCTAGGTGTCCCTGGGGGTGCCCTGGCTGTCCCCAGGGTGCCCTGGCTGTGCCCTCGGTGTCTCTGAGGGTGCCCTGGCTGTCCCCTCGGTGTCCCTGGGGATGCCCGGGCTGTCCCTAGTGTGCCGTGGCTGTCCCCTCGGTGTCCCTGGGGGTGCCCTGGGTGTGCCTGGGGTGCCCTGGCTGTACCCTAGGTGTCCCTGGGGGTGACCTGGGTGTCCCTGGGGATGCCCTGGCTGTCCCCTAGGTGTCCCTGGGTGTCCCTGGGGTGCCCTGGGGGTGCCCTGCCTGTCCTCTAGGTGTCCTTGGGGGTGCCCTGGCTGTCCCCTAGGTTTCCCTGGGGGTGCCCTGGCTTTCCCCTAGGTGTCCCTGGGGGTGCCCTCGCTGTCCCTGGGGTGCCCTGGCCGTCCCCTAGGTGTCCCTGGGCGTCCCCTTGAGTGTCCCTGGGGGTGCCCAGGGTGGCCCTTAGGTGTCCCTGGGGGTGCCCTTGCTGTCCCCTTGGTGTCCCTGGGGGTGCCCTGGGTGTCCTTGGGGGTGCCCTGGCTGTCCCTAGGGTGGCATGGCTGTGCCCTCGGTGTCCCTGGGGGTGCTCCGGCTGTCCCTAGGGTGCCATGGCTGTCCCCTAGGTGTCCCTGGGGGTGCCCTGGCTGTCCCCTAAGTGTCCCTGGGGGTGCCCTGGGTGTCCCTGGGGTGCCCTGGCTGTCCCCTAGGTGTCCCTGGGGGGGCCCTGGCTGTCCCCTAGGTGTCCCTGGGGGTGCCCTGGGTGTCCCTGGGTGTGCTCTGGAGGTCCCCTAGGTGTCCCTGGGGGTGCCCTGGCTGTCCCTGGGGTGCCCTGGCTGTCCCCAAGTTGTCCCTGGCGGTGCCCTGCCTGTCCTCTCGGTGTCCCTGGGGGTGCCCTGGCTGTCCCTGGGAGTGCACAGGGTGTCCCTGGGGTTGCCTGGCTGTCCCCTAGGTGTCCCTGGGGGGCCCTGGCTGTCCCCTAGGTGTCCCTGGAGGTGCCCTGGCTGTCCCCTACGTGTCCGTGGAGCTGCCCTGGGTGTCCCTGGGGTGCCCTGGGGGTGCCCTGGCTGACCCTGCAGTGCCCTGGCTGTCCCCTAGGTGTCCCTGGGGGGTCCCCTGGCTGTCCCCTAGGTGTCCCTGGGGGTGCCCTGGCTGTCCCTGGTGTGCCCTGGGGGTGCCCTGGCTGTCCCTGGAGTGCCCTGGCTGTCCCCTAGGTGTCCCTGGGGGTGCCCTTCCTGTCATCTAGGTGTTCCTGGGGGTTCCCTGGCTGTCCCTCGGGTTCCCTGGCTGTCCCCTAGGTGTCCCTGGGGGTGGCTAGGGTGTCCCTGGGGTTCCCTGGCTGTCCCCTAGGTGTCCCTGGGGGGGCCCTGGGTGTCCCTGGGGGTGCACAGGGTGTCAGTGGGGTTCCCTGGCTGTCCCGTACTTGTCCCTGGGGTTCCCTGGCTGTCCCCTAGGTTTCCCTGGGGGTGCCCTGAGTGTCCCTGGGCTGCCCTGGCTGTCCCCTAGGTGTCCCTGGGGGTGCCCTCGCTGTCCCTGGGGTGCCCTGGCTGTCCCCTAGGTGTCCCTGGGCGTCCCCTTGGTGTCCCTGGGTGTGCCCAGGGTGTCCCTTTGGTGTCCCTGGGGGTGCCCTGGGTGTCCCTGGGGATGCCCTGGCTGTCCCCTAGGTGTCCCTGGGGGTTCCCTGCGTGTCCCCTAGGTGTCCTTGGGGGTGCCCTGGCTGTCCCTAGGGTGGCATGGCTGTGCCCTCGGTGTCCCTGGGGGTGCCCTGGCTGTCCCTGGGGTGCCCTGGCTGTCCCCAAGTTGTCCCTGGCGGTGCCCTGCCTGTCCTCTCGGTGTCCCTGGGGGTGCCCTGGCTGTCCCTGGGGGTTTACAGGGTGTCCCTGAGGTTCCCTGGCTGTCCCCTAGGTGTCCCTGGGGGGGCCCTGGCTGTCCCCTAGGTGTCCCTGGGGGTGCCCTGGCTGTCCCCTACGTGTCCGTGGAGCTGCCCTGGGTGTCCCTGGGGTGCCCTGGGGGTGCCCTGGCTGACCCTGCAGTGCCCTGGCTGTCCCCTAGGTGTCCCTGGGGGGTCCCCTGGCTGTCCCCTCGGTGTCCCTGGGGGTGCCCTGACTTTCCTTGGGGTGCCCAGGGGTTGCCTTGGCTGTCCCCAAGGTGTCCCTGGGGTTGCCTTCCCTGTCACCTAGGTGTCCCTGGGGTGCCCTGGCTGTCCCCTCGGTTTCCCTGGGGGTGCCCAGGGTGTCCCTTGGAGTGCCGTGGCTGTCCCCTAGGTGTTCCTGGGGGTGCCCTGGCTGTCCCCTTGGTGTCCCTGGGGGTGCCCTGGCTGTCCCCTTCCTGTCTTGGGGGTGCCCTGGCTGTCCCTAGGGTGCCCTGGCTGTCCCCTAGGTGTCCCTGGGGGTGCCCAGGGTGTCTCTGGGGTGCCCTGGCTGTCCCCTACGTGTCCCTGGGGGGCCCAGTGTGTCCCTGGGGTTCCTTGGCTGTCCCCTAGGTGTCCCTGGGGGTGCCCTGGCTGTCCCCTAGGTGTCCCTGGGGGTGCCCTGGCTGTTCTTGGGGTGCTCTGGCTGTCCCCTTGGTGTCCCTGGGGGTGCCCTGACTGTCCTTGGGGAGCTCTGGCTGTCCCCTAGCTGTCCCTGGGGGTGCCCTGGGTGACCCTGGGGTGCCCTGGGGGCGCCCTGCCTATCCTCTAGTTGTCCCTGGGGGTGCCCTGGCTGTCCCCTTGGTGTCCCTGGGCGTGCCCTGGGTGTCCCTGGGGTGCCCTGGCTGTCCCCTAGGGGTCTCTGGGGGTGCCCTGACTGTCCCGTCAGTGTCCCTGGGGGTGCCCTGCCTGTCCCCTAGGTGTCCCTGGGGGTTCCCTGCCTGTCCCCTAGGAGTCCCTGGGCGTGCCCTGGGTGTCCCTGGAGTGCCCTGGCTGTCCCCTAAATGTCCCTGGGGGTGCCCTGCCTGTCCCCTAGATGTCCCTGGGGGTGCCCTGGGTGTCCCCTAGGTGTCCATGGGGGTGCCCTTCCTGTCCTCTAGGTGTCCCTGGGGGTTCCCTGGCTGTCCCTCGGGTTCCCTGGCTGTCCCCTAGGTTTCCCTGGGGGTGCCCTGAGTGTCCCTGGGCTGCCCTGGCTGTCCCCTAGGTGTCCCTGGGGGTACCCTCGCTGTCCCTGGGGTGCCCTGGCTGTCCCCTAGGTGTCCCTGGGCGTCCCCTTGGTGTCCCTGGGTGTGCCCAGGGTGTCCCTTTGGTGTCCCTGGGGGTGCCCTGGGTGTCCCTGGGGATGCCCTGGCTGTCCCCTAGGTGTCCCTGGGGGTTCCCTGCGTGTCCCCTAGGTGTCCTTGGGGGTGCCCTGGCTGTCCCTAGGGTGGCATGGCTGTGCTCTCGGTGTCCCTGGGGGTGCCCTGGCTGTCCCTAGGGTGCCCTGGCTGTCCCCTAAGTGTCCCTGGGGGCGCCCTGGGTGTCCCTGGGGTGCCCTGGCTGTCCCCTAGGTGTCCCTGGGGGGGCCCTGTCTGTCCCCTAGGTGTCCCTGGGGGTGCCCTGGGTGTCCCTGGGTGTGCTGTGGAGGTCCCCTAGGTGTCCCTGGGGGTGCCCTGGCTGTCCCTGGGGTGCCCTGGCTGTCCCCAAGTTGTCCCTGGCGGTGCCCTGCCTGTCCTCTCGGTGTCCCTGGGGGTGCCCTGGCTGTCCCTGGGGGTGCACAGGGTGTCCCTGAGGTTCCCTGGCTGTCCCCTAGGTGTCCCTGGGGGGGCCCTGGCTGTCCCCTAGGTGTCCCTGGGGGTGCCCTGGCTGTCCCCTACGTGTTTGTGGCGCTGCCCTAGGTGTCCCTGGGGTGCCCTGGGGGTGCCCTGGGTGTCCCTGGGGATGCCCTGGCTGTCCCCTAGGTGTCCCTGGGGGGTCCCCTGGCTGTCCCCTAGGTGTCCCTGGGGGTGCCCTGGCTGTTCCTGCTGTGCCCTGGGGGTGCCCTGGCTGTCCCTGGAGTGCCCTGGCTGTCCCCTAGGTGTCCCTGGGGGTGCCCTTCCTGTCCTCTAGGTGTCCCTGGGGGTTCCCTGGCTGTCCCTCGGGTTCCCTGGCTGTCCCCTAGGTGTCCCTGGGGGTGGCTAGGGTGTCCCTGGGGTTCCCTGGCTGTCCCCTAGGTGTCCCTGGGGGTGCCCTGAGTGTCCCTGGGCTGCCCTGGCTGTCCCCTAGGTGTCCCTGGGGGTGCCCTCGCTGTCCCTGGGGTGCCCTGGCTGTCCCCTAGGTGTCCCTGGGGGGGCCCTGGCTGTCCCCTAGGTGTCCCTGGGGGTGCCCTGGCTGTCCCCTACGTGTCCGTGGAGCTGCCCTGGGTGTCCCTGGGGTGCCCTGGGGGTGCCCTGGCTGACCCTGCAGTGCCCTGGCTGTCCCCTCGGTGTCCCTGGGGGTGCCCTGACTTTCCTTGGGGTGCCCAGGGGGTGCCCTGGCTGTCCCCAAGGTGTCCCTGGGGCTGCCTTCCCTGTCACCTAGGTGTCCCTGGGGTGCCCTGGCTGTCCCCTACGTGTCCCTGGGGGTGCCCTGGGTGTCCCTGGGGGTGCCCTGGCTGTCCCCTAGGTGTCCCTGGGGGTGCCCTGGCTGTCCCGGGGGTGCCGTGGCTGTCCTCTACGTGTCCCGGGGGTTGCCCTGGCTGTCCCCAGGGTGCCCTGGCTGTGCCCTCGGTGTCCCTGAGGGAGCCCTGGCCGTCCCTAGGGTGCCCTGGCTTTCCCCTAGGTGTCCCTGGGGGTGCCCTGGTGTCTCTCGGGGTGCCCTGGCTGTCCCCTAAGTGTCCCTGGGGGCGCCCAGGGTGTCCCCGGGGTGCCCTGGCTGTCCCCTACGTGTCCCTGGGGGTGCCCATGGTGTCCCTGGGGGCGCCCTTGCTGTCCCCTAGGTGTCCCTGGGGGTGTCCTGGTGTCCCTCGGGGTGCCCTGGCTGTCCCCTAAGTGTCCCTGTGGGCGCCCAGGGTGTCCCTGGGGTGCCCTGGCTGTCCCCTACGTGTCCCTGGGGGTGCCCTGGCTGTCCCTGGGGGTGCCCTGGCTGTCCCCTAGGTGCCCCTGGGGGTCCCCTTGGTGTCCCTGGGGGTGCCCAGGGTGTCCCTTAGGTGTCCCTAGGGTTCCCTGGCTGTCCCGTAGGTGTCCCTGGGGGTGCCCTGGCTGTCCCTGGGGTGCTCTGGATGTCCCCTTGGGGTCTCTGGGGGTGCCCTGCCTGTCCCCTACGTGTCCCTGGGGGCGCCCAGGGTGTCCCTGGGGTGCCCTGGCTGTCCCCTAGGTGTCCCGGGATGGGCCCTGGCTGTCCCCTAGGTGTCCTTGGGGGTGCCCTGGCTGTCCCTGGGGTTCCCTGGCTGTCCCCTAGGTGTCCCTGGGTGTGCCCTGGGTGTCCCTGGGCGTGCACAGGGTGTCCCTGGGCGTGCACAGGGTGTCCCTGGGGTTCCCTGGCTGTCCCCTAGGTGTCTCTGGGGGGGCCCTTGTGTCCCTGGGTTGCCCTGGCTGTCCCCTAGGTGTCCTTGCCTCGCTCGTATCCTCGACTCCGCCTCCGGCGCCATGGTGACTCCTCTCCCAGTCTGGACCATTGTGGCCTCACCCCCTCCCCTGGGGCCATCCGACCCATCCCAGTATAGACCAGTAAGGCACCGAGTGGCCACCATGGACCCCCACACGCCTGGCAGTTCATCCCAGTTCATCCCAGTCCACTCTTTGTCCATCCCAGGTTTCTCTGGTCACCCTCCCAGTGCTCTCAGTCCATCCCAGTCCCGCAGGTGTTGGTGCTTGGGGCTTGATGAGCTGGTGCCTGTCCGCAACGTGGAGCGGCTCAAACGGGACCTCAGGGTGAGGGGGGCGCGGATTTGGGGGGATCCTGGGGGTCCTGAGTTGTCGGGGAGGGGGTTTTTGGGTTGTGGGGGGTCTGGGGGGCGTCCTGGGGGCTGCTTTGGGTGCTTTGGGGGGTATTCGGGAGGCTTGGGCGGCCCATTTGAGGCATCAAAGAACCTGAGGAGGGTTTTGATAGCTCCTGGAGGTGGAGGCGGCGGTGGGGGGGAGCTGGCTGTCCCAGGGGGTTCCTGGCTGTCCCTCGATGTCCCTGGGGTGCCCTGGCTGTCACTTAGGTGTCCCTCGGGGTGCCCTGGCTGTCCCTACGGTGCCCTGGCTGTCCCCTAGGTGTCCCTGGGGTGCCCTGACTGTCCCTAGGTGTCCCTGGGGGTACCCTGGCTGTCCCTGGAGGTGCCCTGCCTGTCCCCTAGGTTTCCCTGGCGGTGTCCTGCCTTGCCCTAGGTGTCCCTGGGGGTGCCCTGGCTGTCCCCTCCGTGTCCCTGGGGGTGCCCTGGGTGTCCCTGGGGTGCCCTGGCTGACCCCAAGGTGTCCCTTGGGGTGCCCAGAGTGTCCCTAGGAGGTCCCTGGCTGTCCCCTAGGGGTCTCTGGGGGTGCCCTGGCTGTCCCGTCAGAGTCCCTGGGGGTGCCCTGCCTGTCCCTTAGGTGTCCCTGGGTGTGCCCTGGCTGTCCCTAGGGTGCCCTGGCTGTGCCCTCGGTGTCTTTGGGGGTGCCCTGGCTGTCCCTAGGGTGCCATGGCTGTCCCTAGGGTGCCCTGGCTGTCCCCTCAGTGTCCCTGGGGGTGCCCTGGGTGTCCCTGGGTAGCCCTGGCTGTCCCCTAGGTGTCCCTGGGGGGGCCCTGGCTGTCCCCTTGGTGTCCCTGGGGGGGCCCTGGCTGTCCTTGGGGTGCCCTGGCTGTCCTTGGTGTCCCAGAGGGTGCCCTGTCTGTCCCGTAGGTGTCCCTGGGCTGCCCTGGCTGTCCCTAGGGTGCCCTGGCTGTGCCCTAGGTGTCCCTGCCGTGCCATGGCTGTCCCCTCAGTGTCCCTGAGGGTGCCCTGGGTGTCCCTGGCGTGCCCTGGCTGTCTCCTAGGTGTCCCTGGGGGTGCCATGGCTGTTCTCTAGGTGTCCCTGGGGTGCCCTGGGCGTCCCTGGCGTGCCCTGGCTGTCTTCTAGGTGTCCCTGGGAGTGCCCTGGGTGTCCCTGGGGTGCCCTGGCTGTCCCCTAGGTGTCCCTGGGGGGGCCCTGGCTGTCCCCTAGGTGTCCCTGGGGGTGCCCTGGCTGTCCCTGGGGTGCCCTGGCTGTCCCCTAGGTGTCCCTGGGGGTGCCCTGGCTGTCCCTGGGGTGCCCTGGCTGTCCCCTAGATGTCCCTGGGGGTCGCCTAGGTGTCCCTGGGGGTGCCCTCGCTGTCCCTGGGGTGCCCTGGCTGTCCCCTAGGTGTCCCTGGTGGTGCCCTGGTGTCCCTCGGGGTGCCCTGGCTGTCCCCCTAGGTGTCCCTGGGGGTGCCGTTGGTGTGCCTGGGGTGCCTTGTCTGTCCTCTAGGTGTCCCTGGGGTTGCCTTCGGTGTCCCTGGGGTGCTCTGGATGTCCCCTTGGTATCCCTGGGGGTTCCCTGGCTGTCCCCTTGGTGTCCCTAGGTTGCCCTGTCCGTGCCCTTGGTGTCCCTGGGGGTGCCCTGGCTGTCCCCTTGGTGTCCCTAGGGTGCCCTGTCTGTGCCCTTGGTGTCCCTGGGGGTGCCCTGGCTGTCCCTAGGGTGCCCTGGCTGTGCCCTTGGTGTCCCTGGGGGTGCCCTGGCTGTCCCTAGGGTGCCCTGGCTGTCCCCAAGGTGTCCCTGGGGGTGCCATGGCTGTCCCCTCGTTGTCCCTGGGGGTACCCTGCGTGTCCCCTAGGTGTCCTTGGGGGTGCCCTGGCTGTGCCCTACGTGTCGCTGGGGTGCCCTGGCTGTTCCCTAGGAGGCCCAGGGGGTGCCCTGGCTGTCCCTAGGGTGCCCTGCCTGTCCTTTACGTGTCCCTGGGGGTGCCATGCCTGTCCCCTAGGTGTCCCTGGGGGTGCCCTGCCTTTCCCCAGGGTGCCCTGGCTGTGCCCTCGGTGTCTCTGGGGGTGCCCTGGCTGTCCCTAGGGTTCCCTGCCTGTCCCCTCGGTGTCCCTGGGGGTGCCATGGCTGTCCTTAGGGTGCCCTGTCTGTCCCCTAGGGGTCTCTGGGGGTGCCCTGCCTGTCCCCTAGGTGTCCCTGGGGGTGCCCTCCCTGTCCCTCGGGGTGCCCTGGCTGTCCCCTAGGTGTCCCTGGGGGCGCCCAGGGTGTCCCTGGGGTGCCCTGGCTGTCCCCTACGTGTCCCTGGGGGTGCCCTGGGTGTCCCTGCGGGTGCCCTTGCTGTCCCTTAGGTGTCCCTGGGGGTGCCCTGGGTGTCCCTGGGGTGCCCTGGCTGTCCCCTAGGTGTCCCTGGGGCTGCCCTGGCTGTCCCCTAGGTGTCCCTGGGGTGCCCTGGCTGTCCCCTAGGTGTCCCTGTGGGTGCCCTGGCTGTCCTTGGGGTGCTCTGGCTGTCCCCTTGGTGTCCCTGGGGGTGCCCTGGGTGTCCCTGGGGTGCACTGGGGGTGCCCTGCCTGTCCCCTAGCTGTCCCTGGGGGGGCCCTGGCCATCCCCTAGGTGTCCCTGGGGGTTTTCTGCCTGTCCCCTTGGTGTCCCTGGGGGTGCCCTGGGTGTCCCTGGGGGTGCCCTGGCTGTCCCCTACGTGTCCCTGGCGGTTCCCGGCCTGTCCCCTAGGTGTCCCTGGGGGTTCCCTGGGTGTCCCTGGAGTGCCCTGGCTGTCACCTAAATGTCCCTGGGGGTGCCCTGGGTGTCCCTGGAGTGCCCTAGCTGTCCCCTAAATGTCCCTGGGGGTGCCCTGGCTGTCCCCTAGGTGTCCCTCGGGGGGCCCTGGCTGTCCCCTTGGTGTCCCTGGCGGGGCCCTCGCTTTCCTTGGGGTGCCCTGGCTGTCCTTGGTGTCTCAGAGGGTGCCCTGGCTGTCCCGTAGGTGTCCCTGGGCTGCCCTGGCTGTCCCTAGGGTGCCCTGGCTGTGCCCTAGGTGTCCCTGCGGTGCCATGGCTGTCCCCTCAGTGTCCCTGAGGGTGCCCTGGGTGTCCCTGGCGTGCCCTGGCTGTCTCCTAGGTGTCCCTGGGGGTGCCATGGCTGTTCTCTAGGTGTCCCTGGGGTGCCTTGGGTGTCCCTGGCGTGCCCTGGCTGTCTCCTAGGTGTCCCTGGGAGTGCCCTGGGTGTCCCTGGGGTGCCCTGGCTGTCCCCTAGGTGTCCCTGGGGGGGCCCTGGCTGTCCCCTAGGCGTCCCTGGGGGTGCCCTGGCTGTCCCTGGGGTGCCCTGGCTGTCCCCTAGGTGTCCCTGGGGGTGCCCTGGCTGTCCCTGGGGTGCCCTGGCTGTCCCCTAGGTGTCCCTGGGGGTGCCCTGCTGTCCCTCGGGGTGCCCTGTCTGTCCTCTAGGTGTCCCTGGGGTTGCCCTGGGTGTCCCTGGGGACGCCCTGGCTGTCCGCTAGGTGTCCCTGGGTGTGCCCTGGGTGTCCCTGGGGGGCCCTGGCTGTCCCTTAGGGGTCTCTGGGGGTGCCCTGCCTGTCCCCTAGGTGTCCCTGGGGGTGCCCTGGCTGTCCCCTTGGTGTCCCTAGGGTGCCCTGTCTGTGCCCTTGGTGTCCCTTGGGGTGCCCTGGCTGTCCCTAGGGTGCCCTGGCTGTGCCCTTGGTGTCCCTGGGGGTGCCGTGGCTGTCCCTAGGGTGCCCTGGCTGTCCCCTAGGTGTCCCTGGGGGTGCCATGGCTGTCCCCTCGTTGTCCCTGGGGGTACCCTGCGTGTCCCCTAGGTGTCCTTGGGGGTGCCCTGGCTTTCCCCTCGGTGTCCCTGGGGGTGCCCTGTCTGTCCCCTTGGTGTCCCAGGGTTGCCGTGGGTGTCCCTGGGGTGCCCTGGCTGTCCCCTAGGTGTCCCTGGGGGTACCCTGGCTGCCCCCTTGGTGTCCCTGGGGTGCCCTGGCTGTCCCCTTGGTGTCCCTGGGGGAGCCTTGGGTGTCCCTGGGGTGCCCTGGGGTGCCCTGCCTGTCCCCTAGGTGTCCCTGGGGGTGCCATGTCTGTCCCCTAGGTGTCCCTGGGTGTGCCCTGGCTGTCCCTAGGGTGCCCTGGCTGTCCCCTAGGTGTCCCTGGGGGTGACCTGCCTGTCCCCTAGGTGTCCCTGGGGGTGCCCTGGCTGTCCCCAGGGTGCCCTGGCTGTGCCCTCGGTGTCTCTGGGGGTGCCCTGGCTGTCCCCTCGGTGTCCCTGGGGGTTCCCGGGCTGTCCCTAGTGTGCCGTGGCTGTCCCCTAGGTGTCCCTGGGGGTGCCCTGGGTGTTCCTGGGGTGCCCTGGCTGTCCCCTAGGTGTCCCTGGGGGTGACCTGGGTGTCCCTGGGGATGCCCTGGCTGTCCCCTAGGTGTCCCTGGGTGTCCCTGGGGTGCCCTGGGGGTGCCCTGCCTGTCCTCTAGTTGTCCTTGGGGGTGCCCTGGCTGTCCCCTAGGTTTCCCTGGGGGTGCCCAGGCTGTCCCCTAGGTGTCCCTGGGGGTGCCCTCGCTGTCCCTGGGGTGCCCTGGCTGTCCCCTAGGTGTCCCTGGGCGTCCCCTTGGTGTCCCTGGGGGTGCCCAGGGTGTCCCTTAGGTGTCCCTGGGGGTGCCCTTGCTGTCCCCTTGGTGTCCCTGGGGGTGCCCTGGGTGTCCCTGGGGATGCCCTGGCTGTCCCCTAGGTGTCCCTGGGGGTTCCCTGCGTGTCCCCTAGGTGTCCTTGGGGGTGCCCTGGCTGTCCCTAGGGTGGCATGGCTGTGCCCTCGGTGTCCCTGGGGGTGCCCTGGCTGTCCCTAGGGTGCCATGGCTGTCCCCTAGGTGTCCGTGGGGGTGCCCTGGCTGTCCCCTAAGTGTCCCTGGGGGTGCCCTGGGTGTCCCTGGGGTGCCCTGGCTGTCCCCTAGGTGTCCCTGGGGGGGCCCTGGCTGTCCCCTAGGTGTCCCTGGGGGTGCCCTGGGTGTCCCTGGGTGTGCTCTGGAGGTCCCCTAGGTGTCCCTGGGGGTGCCCTAACTGTCCCTCGGGTGCCCTGGCTGTCCCCAAGTTGTCCCTGGCGTTGACCTGCCTGTCCTCTCGGTGTCCCTGGAGGTGCCCTGGCTGTCCCTAGGGTGCCCTGGCTGTGCCCTTGGTGTCCCTGGGGGTGCCGTGGCTGTCCCTAGGGTGCCTTGGCTGTCCCCTAGGTGTCCCTGGGGGTGCCATGGCTGTCCCCTCGTTGTCCCTGGGGGTACCCTGCGTGTCCCCTAGGTGTCCTTGGGGGTGCCCTGGCTTCCCCCTCGGTGTCCCTGGGGGTGCCCTGTCTGTCCCCTTGGTGTCCCAGGGTTGCCCTGGGTGTCCCTGGGGTGCCCTGGCTGTCCCCTAGGTGTCCCTGGGGGTACCCTGGCTGTCCCCTTGGTGTCCCTGGGGTGCCCTGGCTGTCCCCTTGGTGTCCCTGGGGGAGCCCTGGGTGTCCCTGGGGTGCCCTGGGGGTGCCCTGCCTGTCCCCTAGGTGTCCCTGGGGGTGCCATGCCTGTCCCCTAGGTGTCCCTGGGTGTGCCCTGGCTGTCCCTAGGGTGCCCTGGCTGTCCCCTAGGTGTCCCTGGGGGTGACCTGCCTGTCCCCTAGGTGTCCCTGGGGGTGCCCTGGCTGTCCCCAGGGTGCCCTGGCTGTGCCCTCGGTGTCTCTGGGGGTGCCCTGGCTGTCCCCTCGGTGTCCCTGGGGGTTCCCGGGCTGTCCCTAGTGTGCCGTGGCTGTCCCCTAGGTGTCCCTGGGGGTGCCCTGGGTGTGCCTGGGGTGCCCTGGCTGTCCCCTAGGTGTCCCTGGGGGTGACCTGGGTGTCCCTGGGGATGCCCTGGCTGTCCCCTAGGTGTCCCTGGGTGTCCCTGGGGTGCCCTGGGGGTGCCCTGCCTATCCTCTAGTTGTCCTTGGGGGTGCCCTGGCTGTCCCCTAGGTTTCCCTGGGGGTGCCCTGGCTGTCCCCTAGGTGTCCCTGGGGGTGCCCTCGCTGTCCCTGGGGTGCCCTGGCTGTCCCCTAGGTGTCCCTGGGGGGGCCCTGGCTGTCCCCTAGGTGTCCCTGGGGGTGCCCTGGGTGTCCCTGGGTGTGCTCTGGAGGTCCCCTAGGTGTCCCTGGGGGTGCCCTAACTGTCCCTCGGGTGCCCTGGCTGTCCCCAAGTTGTCCCTGGCGGTGCCCTGCCTGTCCTCTCGGTGTCCCTGGGGGTGCCCTGGCTGTCCCTGGGAGTGCACAGGGTGTCCCTGGGGTTCCCTGGCTGTCCCCTAGGTGTCCCTGGGGGGGCCCTGGCTGTCCCCTAGGTGTCCCTGGGCGTGCCCTGGCTGTCCACTACGTGTCCGTGGAGCTGCCCTGGGTGTCCCTGGGGTGCCCTGGGGCTGCCCTGGCTGACCCTGCAGTGCCCTGGCTGTCTCCTAGGTGTCCCTGGGGGGTCCCCTGGCTGCCCCTAGGTGTCCCTGGGGGTGCCCTGGCTGTCCCTAGGGTGCCCTGGGGGTGCCCTGGCTGTCCCTGGAGTGCCCTGGCTGTCCCCTAGGTGTCCCTGGGCGTGCCCTTCCTGTCCTCTTGGTGTCCCTGGGGGTTCCCTGGCTGTCCCTCGGGTTCCCTGGCTGTCCCCTAGGTGTCCCTGGGGGTGGCTAGGGTGTCCCTGGGGTTCCCTGGCTGTCCCCTAGGTGTCCCTGGGGGGGCCCTGGGTGTCCCTGGGGGTGCACAGGGTGTCAGTGGGGTTCCCTGGCTGTCCCGTACTTGTCCCTGGGGTTCCCTGGCTGTCCCCTAGGTTTCCCTGGGGGTGCCCTGAGTGTCCCTGGGCTGCCCTGGCTGTCCCCTAGGTGTCCCTGGGGGTGCCCTCGCTGTCCCTGGGGTGCCCTGGCTGTCCCCTAGGTGTCCCTGTAGGTGCCCTGGCTGTCCCCTAGGTGTCCCTGGGGGTCCCCTTGGTGTCCCTGGGGGTGCCCTGGCTGTCCCCTAGGTGGCCCTGGGGGTGCCCTGGCTGTCCCTGGAGTGCCCTGGCTGTCCCCTAGGTGTCTCTGGGGGGGCCCTGGCTGTCCCCTAGGTGTCCCTGGGGGTGCCCAGGGTGTCCCTGGGGTTCCCTGGCTGTCCCCTAGGTGTCCCTGGGTGTGCCCTGGGTGTCCCTGGGCGTGCACAGGGTGTCCCTGGGCGTGCACAGGGTGTCCCTGGGGTTCCCTGGCTGTCCCCTAGGTGTCTCTGGGGGGGCCCTTGTGTCCCTGGGTTGCCCTGGCTGTCCCCTAGGTGTCCTTGCCTCGCTCGTATCCTCCGGCGCCATGGTGACTTCCCTCCCAGTCTGGACCATTGTGGCCTCACCCCCTCCCCTGGGGCCATCCGACCCATCTCAGTATAGACCAGTAAGGCACCGAGTGGCCACCATGGACCCCCACACGCCTGCCAGTTCATCCCAGTTCATCCCAGTCCACTCTGTCCATCCCAGGTTTCTCTGGTCACCCTCCCAGTGCTCTCAGTCCATCCCAGTCCCGCAGGTGTTGGTGCTTGGGGCTTGATGAGCTGGTGCCTGTCCGCAACGTGGAGCGGCTCAAACGGGACCTCAGGGTGAGGGGGGCGCGGATTTGGGGGGATTATGGGGGTCCTGAGTTGTCGGGGAGGGGGTTTTTGGGTTGTGGGGGGTCTGGGGGGCGTCCTGGGGGCTGCTTTGGGTGCTTTGGGGGGTATTCGGGAGGCTTGGGCGGCCCATTTGAGGCATCAAAGAACCTGAGGAGGGTTTTGATAGCTCCTGGAGGTGGAGGCGGCGGTGGGGGTGAGCTGGCTGTCCCAGGGGGTTCCTGGCTGTCCCTCGATGTCCCTGGGGTGCCCTGACTGTCACTTAGGTGTCCCTCGGGGTGCCCTGGCTGTCCCTAGGGTGCCCTGGCTGTCCCCTAGGTGTCCCTGGGGTGCCCTGACTGTCCCTAGGTGTCCCTGGGGGTACCCTGGCTGTCCCTGGAGGTGCCCTGCCTGTCCCCTAGGTGTCCCTGGCGGTGTCCTGCCTTGCCCTAGGTGTCCCTGGGGGTGCCCTGGCTGTCCCCTCCGTGTCCCTGGGGGTGCCCTGGGTGTCCCTGGGGTGCCCTGGCTGACCCCAAGGTGTCCCTTGGGGTGCCCAGAGTGTCCCTAGGAGGCCCCTGGCTGTCCCCTAGGGGTCTCTGGGGGTGCCCTGGCTGTCCCGTCAGAGTCCCTGGGGGTGCCCTGCCTGTCCCTTAGGTGTCCCTGGGTGTGCCCTGGCTGTCCCTAGGGTGCCCTGGCTGTGCCCTCGGTGTCTTTGGGGGTGCCCTGGCTGTCCCTAGGGTGCCATGGCTGTCCCTAGGGTGCCCTGGCTGTCCCCTCAGTGTCCCTGGGGGTGCCCTGGGTGTCCCTGGGTAGCCCTGGCTGTCCCCTAGGTGTCCCTGGGGGGGCCCTGGCTGTCCCCTTGGTGTCCCTGGGGGGGCCCTGGCTGTCCTTGGGGTGCCCTGGCTGTCCTTGGTGTCCCAGAGGGTGCCCTGTCTGTCCCGTAGGTGTCCCTGGGCTGCCCTGGCTGTCCCTAGGGTGCCCTGGCTGTGCCCTAGGTGTCCCTGCGGTGCCATGGCTGTCCCCTCAGTGTCCCTGAGGGTGCCCTGGGTGTCCCTGGCGTGCCCTGGCTGTCTCCTAGGTGTCCCTGGGGGTGCCATGGCTGTCCTCTAGGTGTCCCTGGGGTGCCCTGGGTGTCCCTGGCGTGCCCTGGCTATCTTCTAGGTGTCCCTGGGAGTGCCCTGGGTGTCCCTGGGGGGGCCCTGGCTGTCCCTGGGGTGCCCTGGCTGTCCCCTAGGTGTCCCTGGTGGTGCCCTGGTGTCCCTCGGGGTGCCCTGGCTGTCCCCTAGGTGTCCCTGGGGGTGCCGTTGGTGTGCCTGGGGTGCCCTGTCTGTCCTCTAGGTGTCCCTGGGGTTGCCTTGGGTGTCCCTGGGGTGCTCTGGATGTCCCCTTGGTGTCCCTGGGGGTGCCCTGGCTGTCCCCTTGGTGTCCCTAGGGTGCCCTTTCTGTGCCCTTGGTGTCCCTGGGTGTGCCCTGGCTGTCCCTAGGGTGCCCTGGCTGTGCCCTTGGTGTCCCTGGGGGTGCCCTGGCTGTCCCTAGGGTGCCCTGGCTGTCCCCAAGGTGTCCCTGGGGGTGCCTTGGCTGTCCCCTCGTTGTCCCTGGGGGTGCCCTGCGTGTCCCCTAGGTGTCCTTGGGGGTGCCCTGGCTGTGCCCTACGTGTCGCTGGGGTGCCCTGGCTGTTCCCTAGGAGGCCCAGGGGGTGCCCTGGCTGTCCCTAGGGTGCCCTGCCTGTCCTTTACGTGTCCCTGGGGGTGCCATGCCTGTCCCCTAGGTGTCCCTGGGGGTGCCCTGCCTGTCCCCAGGGTGCCCTGGCTGTGCCCTCGGTGTCTCTGGGGGTGCCCTGGCTGTCCCTAGGGTTCCCTGCCTGTCCCCTCGGTGTCCCTGGGGGTGCCATGGCTGTCCTTAGGGTGCCCTGTCTGTCCCCTAGGGGTCTCTGGGGGTGCCCTGCCTGTCCCCTAGGTGTCCCTGGGGGTGCCCTGGGTGTCCCTGGGGGTGCCCTTGCTGTCCCTTAGGTGTCCCTGGGGGTGCCCTGGGTGTCCCTGGGGTGCCCTGGCTGTCCCCTAGGTGTCCCTGGGGCTGCCCTGGCTGTCCCCTAGGTGTCCCTGGGGTGCCCTGGCTGTCCCCTAGGTGTCCCTGTGGGTGCCCTGGCTGTCCTTGGGGTGCTCTGGCTGTCCCCTTGGTGTCCCTGGGGGTGCCCTGGGTGTCCCTGGGGTGCACTGGGGGTGCCCTGCCTGTCCCCTAGCTGTCCCTGGGGGGGCCCTGGCCATCCCCTAGGTGTCCCTGGGGGTTCTCTGCCTGTCCCCTTGGTGTCCCTGGGGGTGCCCTGGGTGTCCCTGGGGGTGCCCTGGCTGTCCCCTACGTGTCCCTGGCGGTTCCCGGCCTGTCCCCTAGGTGTCCCTGGGGGTTCCCTGGGTGTCCCTGGAGTGCCCTGGCTGTCACCTAAATGTCCCTGGGGTGCCCTGGGTGTCCCTGGAGTGCCCTAGCTGTCCCCTAAATGTCCCTGGGGGTGCCCTGGCTGTCCCCTAGGTGTCCCTGGGGGGGCCCTGGCTGTCCCCTTGGTGTCCCTGGGGGGGCCCTGGCTGTCCTTGGGGTGCCCTGGCTGTCCTTGGTGTCTCAGAGGGTGCCCTGGCTGTCCCGTAGGTGTCCCTGGGCTGCCCTGGCTGTCCCTAGGGTGCCCTGGCTGTGCCCTAGGTGTCCCTGCGGTGCCATGGCTGTCCCCTCAGTGTCCCTGAGGGTGCCCTGGGTGTCCCTGGCGTGCCCTGGCTGTCTCCTAGGTGTCCCTGGGGGTGCCATGGCTTTTCTCTAGGTGTCCCTGGGGTGCCCTGGGTGTCCCTGGCGTGCCCTGGCTGTCTCCTAGGTGTCCCTGGGAGTGCCCTGGGTGTCCCTGGGGTGCCCTGGCTGTCCCCTAGGTGTCCCTGGGGGGGCCCTGGCTGTCCCCTAGGCGTCCCTGGGGGTGCCCTGGCTGTCCCTGGGGTGCCCTGGCTGTCCCCTAGGTGTCCCTGGGGGTGCCCTGGCTTTCCCTGGGGTGCCCTGGCTGTCCCCTAGATGTCCCTGGAGGTCGCCTAGGTGTCCCTGAGGGGTGCCCTCGCTGTCCCTGGGGTGCCCTGGCTGTCCCCTTGGTGTCCCTAAGGTGCCCTGTCTGTGCCCTTGGTGTCCCTGGGGGTGCCCTGGCTGTCCCTAGGGTGCCCTGGCTGTCCCCTAGGTGTCCCTGGGGGTGCCCTGCTGTCCCTCGGGGTGCCCTGTCTGTCCTCTAGGTGTCCCTGGGGTTGCCCTGGGTGTCCCTGGGGACGCCCTGGCTGTCCGCTAGGTGTCCCTGGGGGTGCCCTGGGTGTCTCTGGGGGGCCCTGGCTGTCCCCTAGGGGTTTCTGGGGGTGCCCTGCCTGTCCCCTAGGTGTCCCTGGGGGTGCCCTGGCTGTCCCCTTGGTGTCCCTAGGGTGCCCTGTCTGTGCCCTTGGTGTCCCTTGGGGTGCCCTGGCTGTCCCTAGGGTGCCCTGGCTGTGCCCTTGGTGTCCCTGGGGGTGCCGTGGCTGTCCCTAGGGTGCCCTGGCTGTCCCCTAGGTGTCCCTGGGGGTGCCATGGCTGTCCCCTCGTTGTCCCTGGGGGTACCCTGCGTGTCCCCTAGGTGTCCTTGGGGGTGCCCTGGCTTTCCCCTCGGTGTCCCTGGGGGTGCCCTGTCTGTCCCCTTGGCGTCCCAGGGTTGCCCTGGGTGTCCCTGGGGTGCCCTGGCTGTCCCCTAGGTGTCCCTGGGGGTACCCTGGCTGTCCCCTTGGTGTCCCTGGGGTGCCCTGGCTGTCCCCTTGGTGTCCCTGGGGGAGCCCTGGGTGTCCCTGGGGTGCCCTGGGGGTGCCCTGCCTGTCCCCTAGGTGTCCCTGGGGGTGCCATGCCTGTCCCCTAGGTGTCCCTGGGTGTGCCCTGGCTGTCCCTAGGGTGCCCTGGCTGTCCCCTAGGTGTCCCTGGGGGTGACCTGCCTGTCCCCTAGGTGTCCCTGGGGGTGCCCTGGCTGTCCCCAGGGTGCCCTGGCTGTGCCCTCGGTGTCTCTGGGGGTGCCCTGGCTGTCCCCTAGGTGTCCCTGGGGGTGCCATGCCTGTCCCCTAGGTGTCCCTGGGTGTGCCCTGGCTGTCCCTAGGGTGCCCTGGCTCTCCCCTTGGTGTCCCTAGGGTGCCCTGTCCGTGCCCATGGTGTCCCTGGGGGTGCCCTGGCTGTCCCCTTGGTGTCCCTAGGGTGCCCTGTCTGTGCCCTTGGTGTCCCTGGGGGTGCCCTGGCTGTCCCTAGGGTGACCTGGCTGTGCCCTTGGTGTCCCTGGTGGTGCCCTGGCTGTCTTTAGGGTGCCCTGGCTGTCCCCAAGGTGTCCCTGGGGGTGCCATGGCTGTCCCCTCGTTGTCCCTGGGGGTACCCTGCGTGTCCCCTAGGTGTCCTTGGGGGTGCCCTGGCTGTGCCCTACGTGTCGCTGGGGTGCCCTGGCTGTTCCCTAGGAGGCCCAGAGGGTGCCCTGGCTGTCCCTAGGGTGCCCTGCCTGTCCTTTACGTGTCCCTGGGGGTGCCATGCCTGTCCCCTAGGTGTCCCTGGGGGTGCCCTGCCTGTCCCCAGGGTGCCCTGGCTGTGCCCTCGGTGTCTCTGGGGGTGCCCTGGCTGTCCCTAGGGTTCCCTGCCTGCCCCCTCGGTGTCCCTGGGGGTGCCATGTCTGTCCCTATGGTGCCCTGTCTGTCCCCTAGGGGTCTGTGGGGGTGCCCTGCCTGTCCCCTAGGTGTCCCTGGGGGTGCCCTCCCTGTCCCTCGGGGTGCCCTGGCTGTCCCCTAGGTGTCCCTGGGGGCGCCCAGGGTGTCCCTGGGGTGCCCTGGCTGTCCCCTACGTGTCCCTGGGGGTGCCCTGAGTGTGCCTGGGGTGCCCTGGCTGTCCCCTACGTGTCCCTGGGGGTGCCCTGGGTGTCCCTGGGGGTGCCCTTGCTGTCCCCTAGGTGTCCCTGGGGCTGCCCTGGCTGTCCCTTAGGTGTCCCTGGGGTGCCCTGGCTGTCCCCTAGGTGTCCCTGTGGGTGCCCTGGCTGTCCTTGGGGTGCTCTGGCTGTCCCCTTGGTGTCCCTGGGGGTGCCCTGGGTGTCCCTGAGGTGCACTGGGGGTGCCCTGCCTGTCCCCTAGCTGTCCCTGGGGGGGCCCTGGCCATCCCCTAGGTGTCCCTGGGGGTTCTCTGCCTGTCCCCTTCGTGTCCCTGGGGGTGCCCTGGGTGTCCCTGGGGGTGCCCTGGCTGTCCCCTACGTGTCCCTGGCGGTTCCTGGCCTGTCCCCTAGGTGTCCCTGGGGGTTCCCTGGGTGTCCCTGGAGTGCCCTGGCTGTCACCTAAATGTCCCTGGGGGTGCCCTGGGTGTCCCTGGAGTGCCCTAGCTGTCCCCTAAATGTCCCTGGGGCTGCCCTGGCTGTCCCCTAGGTGTCCCTTGGGGTGTCCGGCCTTCCCCTAGGTGTCCCTGGGGGTGCCCTGGCTTTCCCCTCGGTGTCCCTGGGGGTGCCCTGGCTGTCCCTAGGGTGCCCTGGCTCTCCCCTTGGTGTCCCTAGGGTGCCCTGTCCGTGCCCATGGTGTCCCTGGGGGTGCCCTGGCTGTCCCCTTGGTGTCCCTAGGGTGCCCTGTCTGTGCCCTTGGTGTCCCTGGGGGTGCCCTGGCTGTCCCTAGGGTGACCTGGCTGTGCCCTTGGTGTCCCTGGTGGTGCCCTGGCTGTCTTTAGGGTGCCCTGGCTGTCCCCAAGGTGTCCCTGGGGGTGCCATGGTTGTCCCCTCGTTGTCCCTGGGGGTACCCTGCGTGTCCCCTAGGTGTCCTTGGGGGTGCCCTGGCTGTTCCCTAGGAGGCCCAGAGGGTGCCCTGGCTGTCCCTAGGGTGCCCTGCCTGTCCTTTACGTGTCCCTGGGGGTGCCATGCCTGTCCCCTAGGTGTCCCTGGGGGTGCCCTGCCTGTCCCCAGGGTGCCCTGGCTGTGCCCTCGGTGTCTCTGGGGGTGCCCTGGCTGTCCCTAGGGTTCCCTGCCTGCCCCCTCGGTGTCCCTGGGGGTGCCATGTCTGTCCCTATGGTGCCCTGTCTGTCCCCTAGGGGTCTGTGGGGGTGCCCTGCCTGTCCCCTAGGTGTCCCTGGGGGTGCCCTCCCTGTCCCTCGGGGTGCCCTGGCTGTCCCCTAGGTGTCCCTGGGGGCGCCCAGGGTGTCCCTGGGGTGCCCTGGCTGTCCCCTACGTGTCCCTGGGGGTGCCCTGGGTGTCCCTGGGGTGCCCTGGCTGTCCCCTACGTGTCCCTGGGGGTGCCCTGGGTGTCCCTGGGGGTGCCCTTGCTGTCCCCTAGGTGTCCCTGGGGCTGCCCTGGCTGTCCCCTAGGTGTCCCTGGGGTGCCCTGGCTGTCCCCTAGGTGTCCCTGTGGGTGCCCTGGCTGTCCTTGGGGTGCTCTGGCTGTCCCCTTGGTGTCCCTGGGGGTGCCCTGGGTGTCCCTGAGGTGCACTGGGGGTGCCCTGCCTGTCCCCTAGCTGTCCCTGGGGGGGCCCTGGCCATCCCCTAGGTGTCCCTGGGGGTTCTCTGCCTGTCCCCTTCGTGTCCCTGGGGGTGCCCTGGGTGTCCCTGGGGGTGCCCTGGCTGTCCCCTACGTGTCCCTGGCGGTTCCTGGCCTGTCCCCTAGGTGTCCCTGGGGGTTCCCTGGGTGTCCCTGGAGTGCCCTGGCTGTCACCTAAATGTCCCTGGGGGTGCCCTGGGTGTCCCTGGAGTGCCCTAGCTGTCCCCTAAATGTCCCTGGGGCTGCCCTGGCTGTCCCCTAGGTGTCCCTGGGGGTGTCCGGCCTTCCCCTAGGTGTCCCTGGGGGTGCCCTGGCTTTCCCCTCGGTGTCCCTGGGGGTGCCCTGTCTGTCCCCTTGGTGTCCCAGGGGGTGCCCTTGGTGTCCCTGGGGTGCCCTGGCTGTCCCCTTGGTGTCCCTGGGGGAGCCCTGGGTGTCCCTGGGGTGCCCTGGGGGTGCCGTGCCTGTCCCCTAGGTGTCCCTGGGGGTGCCCTGCCTGTCCCCTAGGTGTCCCTGGGGGTGCTCGGCCTGTCCCCCAGGTGTCCCTGGGGGTGCCCTGGGTGTCCCTGGAGTGCCCTGGCTGTCCCCTAAATGTCCCTGGGGGTGCCCTGGCTCCCCCCTAGGTGTCCCTGGGGGTGTCCTGCCTTCCCCTCGGTGTCCCTGGGGGTGCCCTGGCTTTCCCCTCGGTGTCCCTGGGGGTGCCCTGGCTGTCCCCTAGGTGTCCCTGGGGGTGCCCTGGCTGTCCTCTAGGTGTCCCTGGGGGTGCCCTGGGTGTCCCTGGGGATGCCCTGGCTGTCCCCTAGGTGTCCCTGGCGTTGCCCTGGCTGTCCCTAGGGTGCCCTGGCTGTGCCCTTGGTGTCCCTGGGGGTGCTCTGGCTGTCCCTCGGGTGCCCTGGCTGTCCCCTAGGTGTCCCTGGGGGTGCCCTGGCTGTCTCTGGAGTGCCCTGGCTGTCCCCTAGGTGTCCCTGGGTGTGCCCTGGGTGTCCCTGCAGTGCCCTGGCTGTCCCCTAAATGTCCCTGGGAGTGCCCTGGCTTTCCCCTCGGTGTCCCAGGGGGTGCCCTGCCTGTCCCCTAGGTGTCCCTGGGGGTGACCTGGCTGTCTTTAGGGTGCCCTGGCTGTCCCCTAGGTGTCCCTGGGTGTGCCCTGCCTGTCCCCTAGGTGTCGTTCGGGGTGCCCTGGGTGTCCCTAGGGTGCCCTGCCTGTCCCCTAGGTGTCCCTGGGGGTGCCCTGGGTGTCCCTGGGGTGCCCTGGCTGTCCCCTTGGTGTCCCTGGGGATGCCCTGGGTGTCCCTGGGGTGCCCTGGCTGTCCCCTAGGGGTCTCTGGGGGTGCCCTGGCTGTCCCGTCAGTGTCCCTGGGGGTGCCCTGTCTGTTCCCTAGGTGTCCCTGGGGGTTCCCTGCCTGTCCCCTAGGTGTCCCTGGGGGTGCCCTGGGTGTCCCTGGAGTGCCCTGGCTGTCCCCTAAATGTCCCTGGGGGTGCCCTGGCTGTCCCCTAGGTGTCACTGAGGGTGTCCTGCCTTCCCCTAGGCGTCCCTGGGGGTGCCCTGGCTTTCCCCTCGGCGTCCCTGGGGGTGCTCTGGCTGTCCCTCGGGTGCCCTGGCTGTCCCCTAGGTGTCCTTGGGGGTGCCCTGGTGTCCCTCGGGGTGCCCTGGGTGTCCCCTAGGTGTCCCTGGGGGTGCCCTCGCTGTCCCCTAGGCGTCACTGGGGGTGCCCTGGCTGTCCTCTAGGTGTCCCTGGGGGTGCCCTGCGTGTCCCTGGGGTGCCCTGGCTGTCCCCTAGGTGTCCCTGGGGGTGCCCTGGTAGTCCCCTTCGTGTCCCTGGGGGTGCCCTGGGTGTCCCTGGGGGTGCCCTGGCGGTCCCTATGGTGCCCTGGCTGTCCCCTTGGTGTCCCTGGGGGTGCCCTGGATGTCCCTGAGGTGCCCTGGCTGTCTTCAAGGTGTCCCTGTGGGTGCCCAGAGTGTCCCTGGGAGTGCCCTGGCTGTCCCCTAGGTGTCCCTGGGGGTGCTCGGCCTGTCCCCTAGGGGTCTCTGGGGGTGCCCTGGCTGTCCCGTCAGTGTCCCTGGGGGTGCCCTGCCTGTCCCCTAGGTGTCCCTGGTGGTGCTCGGCCTGTCCCCTAGGTGTCCCTGGGGGTGCCCTGGGTGTCCCTGGAGTGCCCTGGCTGTCCCCTAGGTGTCCCTGGGGGTGCCCTGCCTGTCCCCTAGGTGTTCCTGGGGGTGCCCTGGCTGTCTTTAGGGTGCCCTGGCTGTCCCCTAGGTGTCCCTGGGGGTGCCCTTGGCGTCCCTGGAGTGCCCTGGCTGTCCCCTAGTTGTCCCTGGGGGGGCCCTGGCTGTCCCCTAGGTGTCTCTGGGGGTGCCCTGGCTGTCCTCTAGGTGTCCCTGGGGGTGCCCTGGGTGTCCCTGGGGATGCCCTGGCTGTCCCCTAGGTGTCCCTGGCGTTGCCCTGGCTGTCCCTAGGGTGCCCTGGCTGTGCCCTTGGTGTCCCTGGGGGTGCTCTGGCTGTCCTTCGGGTGCCCTGGCTGTCCCCTAGGTGTCCCTGGGGGTGCCCTGGCTGTCTCTGGAGTGCCCTGGCTGTCCCCTAGGTGTCCCTGGGGGTGCCCATGCTGTCCCCTAGGTGTCCCTGGGGTTGCCCTGGCTGTGTTCTAGGTGTCCCTGGGGGTGCCCTGGCTGTCTCCTAGGTGTCCCTGGCGGTGCCCTGGCTGTGCCTTCGGTGTCTCTGGGGGTGCCCTAGGTGTCCCTGGGGGTGACCTCGGTGTCCCTGTGGGTGGCCTGGCTGTCCCCTAGGTGTCCCTGGGGGAGCCCTGGGTGTGCCTGGGGTGCCCTGGCTGTCCCCTAGGTGTCCCTGGGGGAGCCCTGGGTGTGCCTGGTGCCCTGTGCCCCTGGCTGTCCCCTGGGGCCCTGGGGCCCTGGCTGTCCCTGGGGTGCCCTGGCTGTCCCCCTAGGTGGCCCTGGGGGTGCCCTGGGTGTCCCTGGGGGTGCCCTGGAGGTCCCCTAGGTGTCCCTGTGGGTGCCCAGAGTGTCCCTGGGAGTGCCCTGGCTGTCCCCTAGGGGTCTCTGGGCGTGCCCTGGCTGTTCCGTCAGTGTCCCTGGGAATGCCCTGCCTGTCCCCTAGGTGTCCCTGGGGGTCCCCTTGGTGTCACTGGGGGTGCCCAGGGTGTTCCTTCGGTGTCCCTGGGGGTGCCCTCGCTGTCCCTGGGGTGCTCTGGATGTCCCCTTGGTGTCCCTGGAGGTGCCCTGGCTGTCCCTGGCGTGCCCTGGCTGTGCCCTAGGGGTCCCTGGGGGTGCCCTGGCTGTCACCTAGGTGTCCCTTGGGGTGCCCTGGGTGTCCCTGGGGGTTCCCTGGCTGTCCCCTAGGTGTCCCTGGGGGGGCCCTGGCTGTCCCCTAGGTGTCCCTGGGGGTGCCCTGGCTGTCCCCTAGGTGTCCCTGGGGGGCCCTGGCTGTCCCCTAGGTGTCCCTGGGGGGGCCCTGGCTGTCCCCTTGGTGTCCCTGGGGGTGCCCTGGGTGTCCCTGGGGGGGCCCTGGCTGTCCCCTAGGTTTCCCTGGGGGTGCCCTGGGTGTCCTTGGGGGGGCCCTGGCTGTCCCCTAGGTGTCCCTGGGGGGGCCGTGGCTGTCCCCTGGGTGTCCCTGGGTGTGCTTTGGGTGTCCCTGGGGGTGCACAGGGTGTCCCTGTGGTTCCCTGGCTGTCCCCTAGGTGTCCCTGGGGGTGCCCTGGGTGTCCCTGGGGGGGCCCTGGCTGTCCCCTAGGTGTCCCTGGGGGTGCATTAGGTGTCCCTGGGGGTGCCCAGGGTGTCCCTGGGGTTCCCTGGCTGTCCCCTAGGTGTCCCTGGGGGGGCCCTGGCTGTCCCCTAGGTGTCCCTGGGTGTGCCCTGGGTGTCCCTGGGGGTGCACAGGGTGTCCCTGTGGTTCCCTGGCTGTCCCCTAGGTGTCCCTGGGGGTGCCCTGGGTGTCCCTGGGGGGGCCCTGGCTGTCCCCTAGGTGTCCCTGGGGGTGCATTAGGTGTCCCTGGGGGTGCCCAGGGTGTCCCTGGGTTGCCCTGGCTGTCCCCTAGGTGTCCCTGCCTCGCTCCTATCCTCGACTCCGCCTCCGGCGCCATGGTGACTCCCCTCCCAGTCTGGACCATTGTGGCCTCACCCCCTCCCCTGGGGCCATCCGACCCATCCCAGTATAGACCAGTAAGGCACCGAGTGGCCACCATGGACCCCCACACGCCTGCCAGTTCATCCCAGTTCATCCCAGTCCACTCTTTGTCCATCCCAGGTTTCTCTGGTCACCCTCCCAGTGCTCTCAGTCCATCCCAGTCCCGCAGGTGTTGGTGCTTGGGGCTTGATGAGCTGGTGCCTGTCCGCAACGTGGAGCGGCTCAAACGGGACCTCAGGGTGAGGGGGGCGCGGATTTGGGGGGATCCTGGGGGTCCTGAGTTTTCGTGGAGGGGGTTTTTGGGTTGTGGGGGCTCCGGGGGGCGTCCTGGGGGCTGCTTTCGGTGCTTTGGGGGGTATTCGGGAGGTTTGGGCGGCCCATTTGAGGCATCAAAGAACCAGAGGAGGGCTTTGTTCGCTCCTGGAGGTGGAGGCGGCCGTGGGGGTGAGCTGGCTGTCCCAGGGGGTTCCTGGCTGTCCCTCGATGTCCTTGGGGTGCCCTGGCTGTCACTTAGGTGTCCTTCGGGGTGCCCTGGCTGTCCCTAGGGTGCCCTGGCTGTGCCCTAGGTGTCCCTGGGGGTGCCCTGGCTGTCCTCTAGGTGTCCCTGGGGGGGCCCTGGCTGTCCCCTAGGCGTCCCTGGGGGTGCCCTGGCTGTCCCCTAGGCGTCCCTGGGGGTGCCCTGGCTGTCCCCTAGGTGTCCCTGGGGGGGCCCTGGCTGTCCCCTAGGCGTCCCTGGGGGTGCCCTGGCTGTCCCTGGGATGCCCTGGCTGTCCCCTAGGTGTCCCTGGGGGTGCCCTGGCTGTCTCTGGGGTGCCCTGGCTGTCCCCTACGTGTCCCTGGAGGTCGCCTAGGTGTCTTTGGGGGTGCCCTCGCTGTCCCTGGGGTGCCCTGGCTGTCCCCTAGGTGTCCCTGGTGGTGCCCTGGTGTCCCTCGGGGTGGCCTGGCTGTCCCCTAGGTGTCCCTGGGGGTGCCGTTGGTGTGCCTGGGGTGCTCTGTCTTTCCTCTAGGTGTCCCTGGGGTTGCCCTGGGTGTCCCTGGGGTGCTCTAGATGTCCCCTTGGTGTCCCTGGGGGTGCCCTGGCTGTCCCCTTGGTGTCCCTAGGGTGCCCTGTCTGTGCCCTTGGTGTCCCTGGGGGTGCCCTGGCTGTCCGCTTGGTGTCCCTAGGGTGCCCTGTCTGTGCCCTTGGTGTCCCTGGGGGTGCCCTGCGTGTCCCTGGGGTGCCCTGGCTGTCCCCTTCGTGTCCCTGGGGGTGCCCTGGGTGTCCCTGGGGGTGCCCTGGCGGTCCCTAGGGTGCCCTGGCTGTCCCCTAGGTGTCCCTGGGGGTGCCCTGGATGTCCCTGAGGTGCCCTGGCTGTCTTCAAGGTGTCCCTGGGGGTGCCCAGAGTGTCCCTGGGAGTGCCCTGGCTGTCCCCTAGGGGTCTCTGGGGGTGCCCTGGGTGTCCCTGGGGATGCCCTGGCTGTCCCCTAGGTGTCCCTGGCGTTGCCCTGGCTGTCCCTAGGGTGCCCTGGCTGTGCCCTTGGTGTCCCTGGGGGTGCTCTGGCTGTCCCTCGGGTGCCCTGGCTGTCCCCTAGGTGTCCCTGGGGGTGCCCTGGCTGTCTCTGGAGTGCCCTGGCTGTCCCCTAGGTGTCCCTGGGGGTGCCCTGCCTGTCCGCTAAGTGTCCCTGGGGGTGACCTGGCTGTCTTTAGGGTGCCCTGGCTGTCCCCTAGGTGTCCCTGGGTGTGCCCTGCCTGTCCCCTAGGTGTCGTTCGGGGTGCCCTGGGTGTCCCTGGGGGTGCCCTGCCTGTCCCCTAGGTGTCCCTTGGGGTGCCCTGGCTGTCTCTGGAGTGCCCTGGCTGTCCCCTAGGTGTCCCTGGGGGTGCCCTGGCTGTCCCCTAGGTGTCCCTGGGGGTGCCCTGGCTATCCCCTAGGTGTCCCTGGGGGTGCCCTGGGTGTCCCTGGCGTGCCCTGGCTGTCCCCTAAATGTCCCTGGAAGTGCCCTGGCTTTCCCCTCGGTGTCTCTGGGGGTGCCCTGCCTGTCCCCTAGGTGTCCCTGGGGGTGACCTGGCTGTCTTTAGGGTGCCCTGGCTATCCCCTAGGTGTCCCTGGGTGTGCCCTGCCTGTCCCCTAGGTGTCCCTTGGGGTGCCCTGGGTGTCCCTGGGGTGCCCTGGCTGTCCCCTTGGTGTCCCTGGGGGTGCCCTGGGTGTCCCTGGGGTGCCCTGGATGTCCCCTATGGGTCTCTGGCGGTGCCCTGGCTGTCCCGTCAGTGTCCCTGGGGGTGCCCTGCCTGTTCCCTAGGTGTCCCTGGGGGTTCCCTGCCTGTCCCCTAGGTGTCCCTGGGGGTGCCCTGGATGTCCCTGAGGGGCCCTGGCTGTCTTCAAGGTGTCCCTGTGGGTGCCCAGAGTGTCCCTGGGAGTGCCCTGGCTGTCCCCTAGGGGTCTCTGGGGGTGCCCTGGCTGTCCCGTCAGTGTCCCTGGGGTTGCCCTGCCTGTCCCCTAGGTGTCCCTGGGGGTGCTCGGCCTGTCCCCTAGGTGTCCCTGGGGGTGCCCTGAATGTCCCTGGAGTGCCCTGGCTGTCCCCTAAATGTCCCTGGGGGTGCCCTGGCTCCCCCCTAGGTGTCCCTGGGGGTGTCCTGCCTTCCCCTCGGTGTCCTTGGGGGTGCCCTGGCTTTCCCCTCGGTGTCCCTGGGGGTGCCCTGGCTGTCCCCTAGGTGTCCCTGGGGGTGCCCTGGCTGTCCTCTAGGTGTCCCTGGGGGTGCCCTGGGTGTCCCTGGGGATGCCCTGGCTGTCCCCTAGGTGTCCCTGGCGTTGCCCTGGCTGTCCCTAGGGTGCCCTGGCTGTGCCCTTGGTGTCCCTGGGGGTGCTCTGCCTGTCCTTCGGGTGCCCTGGCTGTCCCCTAGGTGTCCCTGGGGGTGCCCTGGCTGTCTCTGGAGTGCCCTGGCTGTCCCCTAGGTGTCCCTGGGGGTGCCCTGGCTGTCCCCTAGGTGTCCCTGGGGGTGCCCTGGGTGTCCCTGCAGTGCCCTGGCTGTCCCCTAAATGTCCCTGGGAGTGCCCTGGCTTTCCCCTCGGTGTCCCAGGGGGTGCCCTGCCTGTCCCCTAGGTGTCCCTGGGGGAGACCTGGCTGTCTTTAGGGTGCCCTGGCTGTCCCCTAGGTGTCCCTGGGTGTGCCCTGCCTGTCCCCTAGGTGTCGTTCGGGGTGCCCTGGGTGTCCCTGGGGGTGCCCTGCCTGTCCCCTAGGTGTCCCTGGGGGTGCCCTGCGTGTCCCTGGGGTGCCCTGGCTGTCCCCTTGGTGTCCCTGGGGGTGCCCTGGGTGTCCCTGGGGTGCCCTGGCTGTCCCCTAGGGGTCTCTGGGGGTGCCCTGGCTGTCCCGTCAGTGTCCCTGGGGGTGCCCTGCCTGTTCCCTAGGTGTCCCTGGGGGTTCCCTGCCTGTCCCCTAGGTGTCCCTGGGGGTGCCCTGGGTGTCCCTGGAGTGCCCTGGCTGTCCCCTAAATGTCCCTGGGGGTGCCCTGGCTGTCCCCTAGGTGTCACTGAGGGTGTCCTGCCTTCCCCTAGGCGTCCCTGGGGGTGCCCTGGCTTTCCCCTCGGTGTCCCTGGGGGTGCCCTGCCTGTCCCCTAGATGTCCCTGGGGGTGCCCTGGGTGTCCCTGGGGGGGCGCTGGCTATCCCCTAGGTGTCCCTGGGGGGGCCCTGGCTGTCCCTGGTGTGCCCTGGCTGTCCCCTTGGTGTCCCTGGGGGGGCCCTGGCTGTCCCCTAGGCGTCCCTCGGGGTGCCCTTCCTGTCCTCTAGGTGTCCCTGGGGGTTCCCTGGCTGTCCCACGGGTTCCCTGGCTGTCCCCTAGGTGTCCCTGGGGGTGGCTAGGGTGTCCCTGGGGTTCCCTGGCTGTCCCCTAGGTGTCCCTGGGGGGGCCCTGGGTGTTCCTGGGGGTGCACAGGGTGTCAGTGGGGTTCCCTGGCTGTCCCGTACTTGTCCCTGGGGTTCCCTGGCTGTCCCCTAGGTTTCCCTGGGGGTGCCCTGAGTGCCCTTGGGCTGCCCTGGCTGTCCCCTAGGTGTCCCTGGGGGTGCCCTCGCTGTCCCTGGGGTGCCCTGGCTGTCCCCTAGGTGTCCCTGGGCGTCCCCTTGGTGTCCCTGGGGGTGCCCAGGGTGTCCCTTAGGTGTCCCTGGGGGTGCCCTTGCTGTCCCCTTGGTGTCCCTGGGGGTGCCCTAGGTGTCCCTGGGGATGCCCTGGCTGTCCCCTAGGTGTCCCTGGGGCTTCCCTGCGTGTCCCTTAGGTGTCCTTGGGGGGTGCCCTGGCTGTCCCTAGGGTGGCATGGCTGTGCCCTCGGTGTCCCTGGGGGTGCCCTGGCTGTCCCTAGGGTGCCCTGGCTGTCCCCTAGGTGTCCCTGGGGGTGCCCTGGGTGTGCCTAGGGTGCCCTGGCTGTCCCCTAGTTGTCCCTGGGGGTGCCCTGGCTGTCCCCTAAGTGTCCCTGGGGGTGCCCTGGGTGTCCCTGGGGTGCCCTGGCTGTCCCCTAGTTGTCCCTGGGGGGGCCCTGGCTGTCCCCTAGGTGTCCCTGGGGGTGCCCTGCCTGTCCCCTAGGTGTCCCTGGGGATGCCCTGGCTGTCCTCTAGGTGTCCCTGGGGGTGCCCTGGGTGTCCCTGGGGATGCCCTGGCTGTCCCCTAGGTGTCCCTGGGGGTGAGCTGGGTGTGCCTAGGGTGCCCTGGCTGTGCCCTTGGTGTCCCTGGGGGTGCCATGGCTGTCCCCTAGGTGTCACTGGGGGTGCCCTGGCTGTCCTCTAGGTGTCCCTGGGGGTGCCCTGCGTGTCCCTGGGGTGCCCTGGCTGTCCCCTATGTGTCCCTGGGGGTGCCCTGGCTGTCTTTAGGATGCCCTGGCTGTCCCCTAGGTGTCCCTGGGGGTGCCCTGGGTGTCCCTGGAGTGCCCTGGCTGTCCCCTAGTTGTCCCTGAGGGGGCCCTGGCTGTCCCCTCGGTGTCCCTGGGGGTGCCCTGCCTGTCCCCTAGGTGTCCCTGGGGGTGCCCTGGCTGTCCTCTAGGTGTCCCTGGGGGTGCCCTGGGTGTCCCTGGCGATGCCCTGGCTGTCCCCTAGGTGTCCCAGGCGTTGCCCTGGCTGTCCCTAGGGTGCCCTGGCTGTGCCCTTGGTGTCCCTGGGGGTGCTCTGGCTGTCCCTCGGGTGCCCTGGCTGTCCCCTAGGTGTCCCTGGGGGTGCCCTGGCTATCCCCTAGGTGTCCCTGGGGTTGCCCTGGCTGTCTTCTAGGTGTCCCTGGGGGTGCCCTGGCTGTCCCCTAGGTGTCCCTGGGGGTGCCCTGGGTGTCCCTGGTGTGCCCTGGCTGTCCCCTAGGTGTTCTTTGTGGGTGCCCAGAGTGTCCCTGGGAGTGCCCTGGCTGTCCCCTAGGGGTCTCTGGGGGTGCCCTGGCTGTCCCGTCAGTGTCCCTGGGAATGCCCTGCCTGTCCCCTAGGTGTCCCTGGGGGTCCCCTTAGTGTCCCTGGGAGTGCCCAGGGTGTCCCTGGGGATGCCCTGGCTGTCCCCTAGGTGTCCCTGGGGCTTCCCTGCGTGTCCCTTAGGTGTCCTTGGTGGTGCCCTGGCTGTCCCTAGGGTGGCATGGCTGTGCCCTCCGTGTCCCTGGGGGTGCCCTGGCTGTCCCTAGGGTGCCCTGGCTGTCCCCTAGGTGTCCCTGGGGGTGCCCTGGGTGTGCCTAGGGTGCCCTGGCTGTCCCCTAGGTGTTCCTGGGGGTGCCCTGAGTGTGCCTGGGGTGCCCTGGCTGTCCCCTAGGTGTCCCTGGGGGTGCTCTGGCTGTCCCCTAAGTGTCCCTGGGGGTGCCCTGGGTGTCCCTGGGGTGCCCTGGCTGTCCCCTAGTTGTCCCTGGGGGGGCCCTGGCTGTCCCCTAGGTGTCCCTGGGGGTGCCCTGCCTGTCCCCTAGGTGACCCTGGGGATGCCCTGGCTGTCCTCTAGGTGTCCCTGGGGGTGCCCTGGGTGTCCCTGGGGATGCCCTGGCTGTCCCCTAGGTGTCCCTGGGGGTGCGCTGGGTGTGCCTAGGGTGCCCTGGCTGTGCCCTTGGTGTCCCTGGGGGTGCCATGGCTGTCTCTGGAGTGCCCTGGCTGTCTCCTAGGTGTCCCTGGGGGTGCCCTGGCTGTCCCCTAGGTGTCACTGGGGGTGCCCTGGCTGTCCTCTAGGTGTCCCTGGGGGTGCCCTGCGTGTCCCTGGGGTGCCCTGGCTGTCCCCTCGGTCTCCCTGGGGGTGCCCTGCCTGCCCCCTATGTGTCCCTGGGGGTGCCCTGGCTGTCCCCTAGTTGTCCCTGGGGGGGCCCTGGCTGTCCCCTAGGTGTCCCTGGGGGTGCCCTGCCTGTCCCCTAGGTGTCCCTGGGGGTGCCCTGACTGTCCTCTAGGTGTCCCTGGGGGTGCCCTGGGTGTCCCTGGGGGTGCCCTGGCTGTCACCTAGGTGTCCCTGGGGGTGCCCTGGCTGTCCTCTAGGTGTCCCTGGGGGTGCCCTGGGTGTCCCTGAGGATGCCCTGGGTGTCCCCTAGGTGTCCCAGGCGTTGCCCTGGCTGTCCCTAGGGTGCCCTGGCTGTGCCCTTGGTGTCCCTGGGGGTGCTCTGGCTGTCCCTCGGGTGCCCTGGCTGTCCCCTAGGTGTCCCTGGGGGTGCCCTGGCTGTCCCTGGAGTGCCCTGGCTGTCCCCTAGGTGTCCCTGGGGGTGCCCTGGCTGTCCCCTAGGTGTCCCTGGGGTTGCCCTGGCTGTCTTCTAGGTGTCCCTGGGGGTGCCCTGGCTGTCCCCTAGGTGTCCCTGGGTGTGCCCTGGGTGTCCCTGGGCGTGCACAGGGTGTCCCTGGGGTTCCCTGGCTGTCCCCTAGGTGTCCCGGGATGGGTCCTGGCTGTCCCCTAGGTGTCCCTGGGGGTGCACAGGGTGTCCCTGGGGTTCCCTGGCTGCTCCCTAGGTGTCTCTGGGGGGGCCCTGGTGTCCCTGGGTTGCCCTGGCTGTCCCCTAGGTGTCCTTGCCTGGCTCGTATCCTCGACTCCGCCTCCGGCGCCATGGTGACTCCCCTCCCAGTCTGGACCATTGTGGCCTCACCCCCTCCCCTGGGGCCATCCGACCCATCCCAGTATAGACCAGTAAGGCACCGAGTGGCCACCATGGACCCCCACACGCCTGCCCGTTCATCCCAGTTCATCCCAGTCCACTCTTTGTCCATCCCAGGTTTCTCTGGTCACCCTCCCAGTGCTCTCAGTCCATCCCAGTCCCGCAGGTGTTGGTGCTTGGGGCTTGATGAGCTGGTGCCTGTCCGCAACGTGGAGCGGCTCAAACGGGACCTCAGGGTGAGGGGGGCGCGGATTTGGGGGGATCCTGGGGGTCCTGAGTTGTCGTGGAGGGGGTTTTTGGGTTGTGGGGGGTCTGGGGGGCGTCCTGGGGGCTGCTTTGGGTGCTTTGGGGGGTATTCGGGAGGTTTGGGCGGCCCATTTGAGGCATCAAAGAACCTGAGGAGGGTTTTGATAGCTCCTGGAGGTGGAGGCGGCCGTGGGGGTGAGCTGGCTGTCCCAGGGGGTTCCTGGCTGTCCCTCGATGTCCCTGGGGTGCCCTGGCTGTCACTTAGGTGTCCCTCGGGGTGCCCTGGCTGTCCCTAGGGTGCCCTGGCTGTCCCCTAGGTGTCCCTGGGGTGCCCTGACTGTCCCTAGGTGTCCCTGGGGGTACCCTGGCTGTCCCTGGAGGTGCCCTGCCTGTCCCCTAGGTGTCCCTGGGGGTGTCCTGCCTTGCCCTAGGTGTCCCTGGGGGTGCCCTGGCTGTCCTCTCCGTGTCCCTGGGGGTGCCCTGGGTGTCCCTGGGGTGCCCTGGCTGACCCCAAGGTGTCCCTTGGGGTGCCCAGAGTGTCCCTAGGAGGTCCCTGGCTGTCCCCTAGGGGTCTCTGGGGGTGCCCTGGCTGTCCCGTCAGTGTCCCTGGGGATGCCCTGCCTGTCCCTTAGGTGTCCCTAGGTGTGCCCTGGCTGTCCCTAGGGTGCCCTGGCTGTGCCCTCGGTGTCTCTGGGGGTGCCCTGGCTGTCCCTAGGGTGCCATGGCTGTCCCTAGGGTGCCCTGGCTGTCCTTTCGGTGTCCCTGGGGGTGCCCTGGGTGTCCCTGGGTAGCCCTGGCTGTCCCCTAGGTGTCCCTGGGGGGGCCCTGGCTGTCCCCTAGGTGTCCCTGGGGGGGCCCTGGGTGTCCCTGGGGTGCCCGGGAGGTCCCCTACGTGTCCCTGGGGTACCCTGGGTGTCCCTGGGCTGCCCTGGGCTGCCCTGGCTGTCCTTGGGGTGCCCTGGCTGTCCTTGGTGTCCCAGAGGGTGCCCTGGCTGTCCCGTAGGTGTCCCTGGGCTGCCCTGGCTGTCCCTAGGGTGCCCTGGCTGTGCCCTAGGTGTCCCTGGGGTGCCATGGCTGTCCCCTCGGTGTCCCTGGGGGTGCCCTGGCTCTCCCGTAGGGGTCCCTGAGGGTGCCCTGGGTGTCCCTGGCGTGCCCTGGCTGTCTCCTAGGTGTCCCTGGGGGTGCCCTGGCTGTCCCCTAGGCTTCCCTGGGGGTACCCTGGCTGTCCCCTAGGTGTCCCTGGGGGGGCCCTGGCTGTCCCCTAGGCGTCCCTGGGGGTGCCCTGGCTGTCCCTTGGGTGCCCTGGCTGTCCCCTAGGTGTCCCTGGGGGTGCCCTGGCTGTCCCTGGGGTGCCCTGGCTGTCCCCTAGATGTCTCTGCAGGTCGCCTAGGTGTCCCTGGGGGTGCCCTCGCTGTCCCTGGGGTGCCCTGGCTGTCCCCTAGTTGTCCCTGGTGGTGCCCTGGTGTCCCTCGGGGTGCCCTGGCTGTCCCCTAGGTGTCCCTGGGGGTGCCGTTGTTGTGCCTGGGGTGCTCTGTCTGTCCTCTAGGTGTCCCTGGGGTTGCCCTGGGTGTCCCTGGGGTGCTCTGGATGTCCCCTTGGTGTCCCTGGGGGTGCCCTGGCTGTCCCCTTGGTGTCCGTAGGGTGCCCTGTCTGTGCCCTTGGTGTCCCTGGGGGTGCCCTGGCTGTCCCGTTGGTGTCCCTAGGGTGCCCTGTCTGTGACCTTGGTGTGCCTGGGGTTCCCTGGCTGTCCCTAGGGTGCCCTGGCTGTGCCCTTGGTGTCCCTGGGGGTGCCCTGGCTGTCCCTAGGGTGCCCTGGCTGTCCCCTAGGTGTCCCTGGGGGTGCCATGGCTGTCCCCTCGTTGTCCCTGGGGGTACCCTGCGTGTCCCCTAGGTGTCCTTGGGGGTGCCCTGGCTGTCCCCTACGTGTCCCTGGGGTGCCCTGGCTGTCCCCTAGGTGTCCCTGGGGGTGCCCTGGGTGTCCCTGGGGGTGCCCAGGCTGTCCCCTAGGTGTCCCTGTGAGTGCCCTGGCTGTCCTTGCGGTGCTCTGGCTGTCCCCTTGGTGTCCCTGGGGGTGCCCTGGGTGTCCCTGGGGTGCCCTGGGGGTTCCCTGCCTGTCCTCTTGGTGTCCCTGGGGGTGCCCTGGGTGTCCCTGGGGGTGCCCTGGCTGTCCCCTAGGTGTCCCTTGGGGTGTCCTGCCTTCCCCTAGGTGTCCCTGGGGGTGCCCTGGCTTTCCCCTCGGTGTCCCTGGGGGTGCCCTGTCTGTCCCCTTGGTGTCCCAGGGGGTGCCCTGGGTGTCCCTGGCGTACCCTGGCTGTCCCCTAGGCGTCCCTGGGGGTGCCCTGGCTGTCCCCTTGGTGTCCCTGGGGTGCCCTGGCTGTCCCCTTGGTGTCTCTGGGAGAGCCCTGGGTGTCCCTGGGGTGCCTTGGGGGTGCCCTGCCTGTCCCCTAGGTGTCCCTGGGGGTGCCATGCCTGTCCCCTAGGTGTCCCTGGGTGTGCCCTGGCTGTCCCTAGGGTGCCCTGGCTGTCCCCTAGGTGTCCCTGGGGGTGACCTGCCTGTCCCCTAGGTGTCCCTGGGGGTGCCCTGGCTGTCCCCAGGGTGCCCTGGCTGTGCCCTCAGTGTCTCTGGGGGTGCCGTGGCTGTCCCCTCGGTGTCCCTGGGGGTGCCCTGGCTGTCCCTAGTGTGCCGTGGCTGTCCCCTAGGTGTCCCTGGGGGTGCCCTGGGTGTGCCTGGGGTGCCCTGGCTGTCCCCTAGGTGTCCCTGGGGGTGACCTGGGTGTCCCTGGGGATGCCATGGCTGTCCCCTAGGTGTCCTTGCCTGGCTCGTATCCTCGACTCCGCCTCCGGCGCCATGGTGACTCCCCTCCCAGTCTGGACCATTGTGGCCTCACCCCCTCCCCTGGGGCCATCCGACCCATCCCAGTATAGACCAGTAAGGCACCGAGTGGCCACCATGGACCCCCACACGCCTGCCAGTTCATCCCAGTTCATCCCAGTCCACTCTTTGTCCATCCCAGGTTTCTCTGGTCACCCTCCCAGTGCTCTCAGTCCATCCCAGTCCCGCAGGTGTTGGTGCTTGGGGCTTGATGAGCTGGTGCCTGTCCGCAACGTGGAGCGGCTCAAACGGGACCTCAGGGTGAGGGGGGCGCGGATTTGGGGGGATCCTGGGGGTCCTGAGTTGTCGTGGAGGGGGTTTTTGGGTTGTGGGGGGTCCAGGGGGCGTCCTGGGGGCTGCTTTGGGTGCTTTGGGGGGTATTCGGGAGGTTTGGGCGGCCCATTTGAGGCATCAAAGAACCTGAGGAGGGTTTTGATAGCTCCTGGAGGTGGAGGCGGCCGTGGGGGTGAGCTGGCTGTCCCAGGGGGTTCCTGGCTGTCCCTCGATGTCCCTGGGGTGCCCTGGCTGTCACTTAGGTGTCCCTCGGGGTGCCCTGGCTGTCCCTAGGGTGCCCTGGCTGTCCCCTAGGTGTCCCTGGGGGTGTCCTGCCTGTCCTTTGGTGTCCCTGGGGGTGCCCTGGCTGTCCCCTCCGTGTCCCTGGGGGTGCCCTGGGTGTCCCTGGGGTGCCCTGGCTGACCCCAAGGTGTCCCTTGGGGTGCCCAGAGTGTCCCTAGGAGGTCCCTGGCTGTCCCCTAGGGGTCTCTGGGGGTGCCCTGGCTGTCCCGTCAGTGTCCCTGGGGGTGCCCTGCCTGTCCCTTAGGTGTCCCTGCGTGTGCCCTGGCTGTCCCTAGGGTGCCCTGGCTGTGCCCTCGGTGTCTCTGGGGGTGCCCTGGCTGTCCCTAGGGTGCCATGGCAGTCCCTAGGGTGCCCTGGCTGTCCCCTAGGTGTCCCTGGGGGTGCCCTGGGTGTCCCTGGGTAGCCCTGGCTGTCCCCTAGGTGTCCCTGGGGGGGCCCTAGCTGTCCCCTAGGTGTCCCTGGGGGGGCCCTGGGTGTCCCTGGGGTGCCCGGGAGGTCCCCTACGTGTCCCTGGGGTACCCTGGGTGTCCCTGGGCTGCCCTGGGCTGCCCTGGCTGTCCTTGGGGTGCCCTGGCTGTCCTTGGTGTCCCAGAGGGTTCCCTGGCTGTCCCGTAGGTGTCCCTGGGCTGCCCTGGCTGTCCCTAGGGTGCCCTGGCTGTGCCCTAGGTGTCCCTGGGGTGCCATGGCTGTCCCCTCGGTGTCCCTGGGGGTGCCCTGGCTCTCCCCTAGGGGTCCCTGAGGGTGCCCTGGGTGTCCCTGGCGTGCCCTGGCTGTCTCCTAGGTGTCCCTGGGCGTGCCCTGGCTGTCCTCTAGGTGTCCCTGGGGGGGCCCTGGCTGTCCCCTAGGCGTCCCTGGGGGTACCCTGGCTGTCCCCTAGGCGTCCCTGGGGGTACCCTGGCTGTCCCCTAGGTGTCCCTGGGGGGGCCCTGGCTGTCCCCTAGGCTGTCCCTGGGGGTGCCCTGGCTGTCCCTTGGGTGCCCTGGCTGTCCCCTAGGTGTCCCTGGGGGTGCCCTGGCTGTCCCTGGGGTGCCCTGGCTGTCCCCTAGATGTCCCTGGAGGTCGCCTAGGTGTCCCTGGGGGTGCCCTCGCTGTCCCTGGGGTGCCCTGGCTGTCCCCTAGGTGTCCCTGGTGGTGCCCTGGTGTCCCTCGGGGTGCCCTGGCTGTCCCCTAGGTGTCCCTGGGGGTGCCGTTGGTGTGCCTGGGGTGCTCTGTCTGTCCTCTAGGTGTCCCTGGGGTTGCCCTGGGTGTCCCTGGGGTGCTCTGGATGTCCCCTTGGTGTCCCTGGGGGTGCCCTGGCTGTCCCCTTGGTGTCCCTAGGGTGCCCTGTCTGTGCCCTTGGTGTCCCTGGGGGTGCCCTGGCTGTCCCCTTGGTGTCCCAAGGGTGCCCTGTCTGTGACCTTGGTGTCCCTGGGGTTCCCTGGCTGTCCCTAGGGTGCCCTGGCTGTGCCCTTGGTGTCCCTGGGGGTGCCCTGGCTGTCCCTAGGGTGCCCTGGCTGTCCCCTAGGTGTCCCTGGGGGTGCCATGGCTGTCCCCTCGTTGTCCCTGGGGTTCCCTGCGTGTCCCCTAGGTGTCCTTGGGGGTGCCCTGGCTGTCCCCTACGTGTCCCTGGGGTGCCCTGGCTGTCCCCTAGGTGTCCCTGAGGGGTGCCCTGGGTGTCCCTGGGGGTGCCCAGGCTGTCCCCTAGGTGTCCCTGTGAGTGCCCTGGCTGTCCTTGCGGTGCTCTGGCTGTCCCCTTGGTGTCCCTGGGGGTGCCCTGGGTGTCCCTGGGGTGCCCTGGGGGTTCCCTGCCTGTCCTCTTGGTGTCCCTGGGGGTGCCCTGGGTGTCCCTGGGGGTGCCCTGGCTGTCCCCTAGGTGTCCCTGGGGGTTCCCTGCCTGTCCTCTAGGTGTCCCTGGGGGTTCCCTGGGTGTCCCTGGAGTGCCCTGGCTGTAACCTAAATGTCCCTGGGGGTGCCCTGGGTGTCCCTGGAGTGCCCTAGGTGTCCCCTAAATGTCCCTGGGGGTGCCCTGGCTGTCCCCTAGGTGTCCCTTGGGGTGTCCTGCCTTCCCCTAGGTGTCCCTGGGGGTGCCCTGGCTTTCCCCTCGGTGTCCCTGGGGGTGCCCTGGCTGTCCCCTTGGTGTCCCTGGGGGTGCCCTGCCTGTCCCCTAGGTGTCCCTGGGGTTCCCTGGCTGTCCCCTAGGTGTCCCTGGGGGTGCCCTGGGTGTCCCTGGAGTGCCCTGGCTGTCCCCTAAATGTCCCTGGGGGTGCCCTGGCTGTCCCCTAGGTGTCCCTGGGGTGCCCTGGCTGTCCCCTTGGTGTCCCTGGGAGAGCCCTGGGTGTCCCTGGGGTGCCTTGGGGGTGCCCTGCCTGTCCCCTAGGTGTCCATGGGGGTGCCATGCCTGTCCCCTAGGTGTCCCTGGGTGTGCCCTGGCTGTCCCTAGGGTGCCCTGGCTGTCTCCTAGGTGTCCCTGGGGGTGCCCTGCCTGTCCCCTTGGTGTCCCTGGGGGTGACCTGGCTATCTTTAGAGTACCCTGGCTGTCCCCTAGGTGTCCCTGGGTGTGCCCTTCCTGTCCCCTAGGTGTCGTTCGGGGTGCCCTGGGTGTCCCTGGGGGTGCCCTGCCTGTCCCCTTGGTGTCCCTGGGGGTGCCCTGGGTGTCCCTGGGGTGCCCTGGCTGTCCCCTAGGGGTCTCTGGGGGTGCCCTGGCTGTCCCGTCAGTGTCCCTGGGGGTTCCCTGGCTGTCCCCTAGGTGTCCCTGGGGGTGCCCTGGGTGTCCCTGGAGTACCCTGGCTGTCCCCTAAATGTCCCTGGGGGTGCCCTGGCTGTCCCCTAGGTGTCACTGAGGGTGTCCTGCCTTCCCCTAGGCGTCCCTGGGGGTGTCCTGGCTTTCCCCTAGGTGTCCCTGGGGGTGCCCTGCCTGTCCCCTAGGTGTCCCTGGGGATGCCCTGGCTGTCCTCTAGGTGTCCCTGGGGGTGCCCTGGGTGTCCCTGGGGATGCCCTGGCTGTCCCCTAGGTGTCCCTGGGGGTGCGCTGGGTGTCCCTAGGGTGCCCTGGCTGTGCCCTTGGTGTCCCTGCGGGTGCTCTGGCTGTCCCTCGGGTGCCCTGGCTGTCCCCTAGGTGTCCCTGGGGGTACCCTGCGTGTCCCCTAGGTGTCCTTGGGGGTGCCCTGGCTGTCCCCTACGTGTCCCTGGGGTGCCCTGGCTGTCCCCTAGGTGTCCCTGGGGGTGCCCTGGGTGTCCCTGGGGGTGCCCAGGCTTTCCCCTAGGTGTCCCTGTGAGTGCCCTGGCTGTCCTTGCGGTGCTCTGGCTGTCCCCTTGGTGTCCCTGGGGGTGCCCTGGGTGTCCCTGGGGTGCCCTGGGGGTTCCCTGCCTGTCCTCTTGGTGTCCCTGGGGGTGCCCTGGGTGTCCCTGGGGGTGCCCTGGCTGTCCCCTAGGTGTCCCTTGGGGTGTCCTGCCTTCCCCTAGGTGTCCCTGGGGGTGCCCTGGCTTTCCCCTCGGTGTCCCTGGGGGTGCCCTGTCTGTCCCCTTGGTGTCCCAGGGGGTGCCCTGGGTGTCCCTGGCGTACCCTGGCTGTCCCCTAGGTGTCCCTGGGGGTGCCCTGGCTGTCCCCTTGGTGTCCCTGGGGTGCCCTGGCTGTCCCCTTGGTGTCTCTGGGAGAGCCCTGGGTGTCCCTGGGGTGCCTTGGGGGTGCCCTGCCTGTCCCCTAGGTGTCCCTGGGGGTGCCATGCCTGTCCCCTAGGTGTCCCTGGGTGTGCCCTGGCTGTCCCTAGGGTGCCCTGGCTGTCCCCTAGGTGTCCCTGGGGGTGCCCTGGCTGTCCCCAGGGTGCCCTGGCTGTGCCCTCAGTGTCTCTGGGGGTGCCGTGGCTGTCCCCTCGGTGTCCCTGGGGGTGCCCTGGCTGTCCCTAGTGTGCCGTGGCTGTCCCCTAGGTGTCCCTGGGGGTGCCCTGGGTGTGCCTGGGGTGCCCTGGCTGTCCCCTAGGTGTCCCTGCGGGTGACCTGGGTGTCCCTGGGGATGCCCTGGCTGTCCCCTAGGTGTCCTTGCCTGGCTCGTATCCTCGACTCCGCCTCCGGCGCCATGGTGACTCCCCTCCCAGTCTGGACCATTGTGGCCTCACCCCCTCCCCTGGGGCCATCCGACCCATCCCAGTATAGACCAGTAAGGCACCGAGTGGCCACCATGGACCCCCACACGCCTGCCAGTTCATCCCAGTTCATCCCAGTCCACTCTTTGTCCATCCCAGGTTTCTCTGGTCACCCTCCCAGTGCTCTCAGTCCATCCCAGTCCCGCAGGTGTTGGTGCTTGGGGCTTGATGAGCTGGTGCCTGTCCGCAACGTGGAGCGGCTCAAACGGGACCTCAGGGTGAGGGGGGCGCGGATTTGGGGGGATCCTGGGGGTCCTGAGTTGTCGTGGAGGGGGTTTTTGGGTTGTGGGGGGTCCAGGGGGCGTCCTGGGGGCTGCTTTGGGTGCTTTGGGGGGTATTCGGGAGGTTTGGGCGGCCCATTTGAGGCATCAAAGAACCTGAGGAGGGTTTTGATAGCTCCTGGAGGTGGAGGCGGCCGTGGGGGTGAGCTGGCTGTCCCAGGGGGTTCCTGGCTGTCCCTCGATGTCCCTGGGGTGCCCTGGCTGTCACTTAGGTGTCCCTCGGGGTGCCCTGGCTGTCCCTAGGGTGCCCTGGCTGTCCCCTAGGTGTCCCTGGGGGTGTCCTGCCTGTCCTTTGGTGTCCCTGGGGGTGCCCTGGCTGTCCCCTCCGTGTCCCTGGGGGTGCCCTGGGTGTCCCTGGGGTGCCCTGGCTGACCCCAAGGTGTCCCTTGGGGTGCCCAGAGTGTCCCTAGGAGGTCCCTGGCTGTCCCCTAGGGGTCTCTGGGGGTGCCCTGGCTGTCCCGTCAGTGTCCCTGGGGGTGCCCTGCCTGTCCCTTAGGTGTCCCTGCGTGTGCCCTGGCTGTCCCTAGGGTGCCCTGGCTGTGCCCTCGGTGTCTCTGGGGGTGCCCTGGCTGTCCCTAGGGTGCCATGGCAGTCCCTAGGGTGCCCTGGCTGTCCCCTAGGTGTCCCTGGGGGTGCCCTGGGTGTCCCTGGGTAGCCCTGGCTGTCCCCTAGGTGTCCCTGGGGGGGCCCTAGCTGTCCCCTAGGTGTCCCTGGGGGGGCCCTGGGTGTCCCTGGGGTGCCCGGGAGGTCCCCTACGTGTCCCTGGGGTACCCTGGGTGTCCCTGGGCTGCCCTGGGCTGCCCTGGCTGTCCTTGGGGTGCCCTGGCTGTCCTTGGTGTCCCAGAGGGTTCCCTGGCTGTCCCGTAGGTGTCCCTGGGCTGCCCTGGCTGTCCCTAGGGTGCCCTGGCTGTGCCCTAGGTGTCCCTGGGGTGCCATGGCTGTCCCCTCGGTGTCCCTGGGGGTGCCCTGGCTCTCCCCTAGGGGTCCCTGAGGGTGCCCTGGGTGTCCCTGGGCGTGCCCTGGCTGTCCTCTAGGTGTCCCTGGGGGGGCGCTGGCTGTCCCCTAGGCGTCCCTGGGGGTGCCCTGGCTGTCCCCTAGGCGTCCCTGGGGGTACCCTGGCTGTCCCCTAGGTGTCCCTGGGGGGGCCCTGGCTGTCCCCTAGGCTGTCCCTGGGGGTGCCCTGGCTGTCCCTTGGGTGCCCTGGCTGTCCCCTAGGTGTCCCTGGGGGTGCCCTGGCTGTCCCTGGGGTGCCCTGGCTGTCCCCTAGATGTCCCTGGAGGTCGCCTAGGTGTCCCTGGGGGTGCCCTCGCTGTCCCTGGGGTGCCCTGGCTGTCCCCTAGGTGTCCCTGGTGGTGCCCTGGTGTCCCTCGGGGTGCCCTGGCTGTCCCCTAGGTGTCCCTGGGGGTGCCGTTGGTGTGCCTGGGGTGCTCTGTCTGTCCTCTAGGTGTCCCTGGGGTTGCCCTGGGTGTCCCTGGGGTGCTCTGGATGTCCCCTTGGTGTCCCTGGGGGTGCCCTGGCTGTCCCCTTGGTGTCCCTAGGGTGCCCTGTCTGTGCCCTTGGTGTCCCTGGGGGTGCCCTGGCTGTCCCCTTGGTGTCCCTAGGGTGCCCTGTCTGTGACCTTGGTGTCCCTGGGGTTCCCTGGCTGTCCCTAGGGTGCCCTGGCTGTGCCCTTGGTGTCCCTGGGGGTGCCCTGGCTGTCCCTAGGGTGCCCTGGCTGTCCCCTAGGTGTCCCTGGGGGTGCCATGGCTGTCCCCTCGTTGTCCCTGGGGGTACCCTGCGTGTCCCCTAGGTGTCCTTGGGGGTGCCCTGGCTGTCCCCTACGTGTCCCTGGGGTGCCCTGGCTGTCCCCTAGGTGTCCCTGAGGGGTGCCCTGGGTGTCCCTGGGGGTGCCCAGGCTGTCCCCTAGGTGTCCCTGTGAGTGCCCTGGCTGTCCTTGCGGTGCTCTGGCTGTCCCCTTGGTGTCCCTGGGGGTGCCCTGGGTGTCCCTGGGGTGCCCTGGGGGTTCCCTGCCTGTCCTCTTGGTGTCCCTGGGGGTGCCCTGGGTGTCCTTGGGGGTGCCCTGGCTGTCCCCTAGGTGTCCCTGGGGGTTCCCTGCCTGTCCTCTAGGTGTCCCTGGGGGTTCCCTGGGTGTCCCTGGAGTGCCCTGGCTGTAACCTAAATGTCCCTGGGGGTGCCCTGGGTGTCCCTGGAGTGCCCTAGGTGTCCCCTAAATGTCCCTGGGGGTGCTCTGGCTGTCCCCTAGGTGTCCCTTGGGGTGTCCTGCCTTCCCCTAGGTGTCCCTGGGGGTGCCCTGGCTTTCCCCTCGGTGTCCCTGGGGGTGCCCTGTCTGTCCCCTTGGTGTCCCAGGGGGTGCCCTGGGTGTCCCTGGCGTACCCTGGCTGTCCCCTAGGTGTCCCTGGGGGTGCCCTGGCTGTCCCCTTGGTGTCCCTGGGAGAGCCCTGGGTGTCCCTGGGGTGCCTTGGGGGTGCCCTGCCTGTCCCCTAGGTGTCCATGGGGGTGCCATGCCTGTCCCCTAGGTGTCCCTGGGTGTGCCCTGGCTCTCCCTAGGGTGCCCTGGCTGTCCCCTAGGTGTCCCTGGGGGTGACCTGCCTGTCCCCTAGGTGTCCCTGGGGGTGCCCTGGCTGTCCCCAGGGTGCCCTCGCTGTGCCCTCGGTGTCTCTGGGGGTGCCGTGGCTGTCCCCTCGGTGTCCCTGGGGGTGCCCTGGGTGTGCCTGGGGTGCCCTGGCTGTCCCCTAGGTGTCCCTGGGGGTGCCCTGGCTTTCCCCTCGGTGTCCCTGGGGGTGCCCTGTCTGTCCCCTTGGTGTCCCAGGGGGTGCCCTGGGTGTCCCTGGCGTACCCTGGCTGTCCCCTAGGTGTCCCTGGGGGTGCCCTGGCTGTCCCCTTGGTGTCCCTGGGGTGCCCTGGCTGTCCCCTTGGTGTCCCTGGGAGAGCCCTGGGTGTCCCTGGGGTGCCTTGGGGGTGCCCTGCCTGTCCCCTAGGTGTCCCTGGGGGTGCCATGCCTGTCCCCTAGGTGTCCCTGGGTGTGCCCTGGCTGTCCCTAGGGTGCCCTGGCTGTCCCCTAGGTGTCCCTGGGGGTGCCCTGGCTGTCCCTAGTGTGCCGTGGCTGTCCCCTAGGTGTCCCTGGGGGTGCCCTGGGTGTGCCTGGGGTGCCCTGGCTGTCCCCTAGGTGTCCCTGGGGGTGACCTGGGTGTCCCTGGGGATGCCCTGGCTGTCCCCTAGGTGTCCCTGGGGGTGCCCTGGCTGTCCCCTAGGTGTCCCTGGGGGTGCCCTGGGTGTCCCTGGAGTGCCCTACCTGTCCCCTAAATGTCCCTGGGAGTGCCCTGGCTTTCCCCTCGGTGTCCCTGGGGGTGCCCTGCCTGTCCCCTAGGTGTCGTGCGGGGTGCCCTGGGTGTCCCTGGGGGTGCCCTGGCTGTCCCCTAGGTGTCCCTGTGGGTGCCCTGGGTGTCCCTGGGGTGCCCTGGCTGTCCCCTTGGTGTCCCTGTGGGTGCCCTGGGTGTCCCTGGGGTGCCCTGGCTGTCCCCTAGGGTTCTCTGGGGGTGCCCTGGCTGTCCCGTCAGTGTCCCTGGGGGTGCCCTGCCTGTCCCCTAGGTGTCCCTGGGGGTTCCCTGCCTGTCCCCTTGGTGTCCCTGGGGGTGCCCTGGGTGTCCCTGGAGTGCCCTGGCTGTCCCCTAAATGTCCCTAGGGGTGCCCTGGCTGTCCCCTAGGTGTCACTGAGGGTGTCCTGCCTTCCCCTAGGCGTCCCTGGGGGTGCCCTGGCTTTCCCCTCGGTGTCCCTGGGGGTGCCCTGCCTGTCCCCTAGATGTCCCTGGGGGTGCCCTGGGTGTCCCTGGGGGGGCGCTGGCTATCCCCTAGGTGTCCCTGGGGGGGCCCTGGCTGTCCCTGGTGTGCCCTGGCTGTCCCCTTGGTGTCCCTGGGGGGGCCCTGGCTGTCCCCTAGGTGTCCCTCGGGGTGCCCTTCCTGTCCTCTAGGTGTCCCTGGGGGTTCCCTGGCTGTCCCTCGGGTTCCCTGGCTGTCCCCTAGGTGTCTCTGGGGGTGGCTAGGGTGTCCCTGGGGTTCCCTGGCTGTCCCCTAGGTGTCCCAGGGGGTGCCCTGGGTGTCCCTGGCGTGCCCTGGCTGTCCCCTAGGTGTCCCTGGGGGTGCCCTGGCTGTCCCCTTGGTGTCCCTGTGGTGCCCTGGCTGTCCCCTTGGTGTCCCTGGGAGAGCCCTGGGTTTCCCTGGGGTGCCTTGGGGGTGCCCTGCCTGTCCCCTAGGTGTCCCTGGGGGTGCCCTGCCTGTCCCCTAGGTGTCCCTGGGGGTGACCTGGCTGTCCCTGGGGTGCCCTGGCTGTCCCCTAGATGTCCCTGGAGGTCGCCTAGGTGTCCCTGGGGGTGCCCTCGCTGTCCCTGGGGTGCCCTGGCTGTCCCCTAGGTATCCCTGGTGGTGCCCTGGTGTCCCTCGGGGTGCCCTGGCTGTCCCCTAGGTGTCCCTGGGGGTGCCGTTGGTGTGCCTGGGGTGCTCTGTCTGTCGTCTAGGTGTCCCTGGGGTTGCCCTGGGTGTCCCTGGGGTGCTCTGGATGTCCCCTTGGTGTCCCTGGGGGTGCCCTGGCTGTCCCCTTGGTGTCCCTAGGGTGCCCTGTCTGTGCCCTTGGTGTCCCTGGGGGTGCCCTGGCTGTCCCCTTGGTGTCCCTAGGGTGCCCTGTCTGTGATTTTGGTGTCCCTGGGGTTCCCTGGCTGTCCCTAGGGTGCCCTGGCTGTGCCTTTGTTGTCCCTGGGGGTGCCCTGGCTGTCCCTAGGGTGCCCTGGCTGTCCCCTAGGTGTCCCTGGGGGTGCCATGGCTGTCCCCTCGTTGTCCCTGGGGGTACCCTGCGTGTCCCCTAGGTGTCCTTGGGGGTGCCCTGGCTGTCCCCTACGTGTCCCTGGGGTGCCCTGGCTGTCCCCTAGGTGTCCCTGAGGGGTGCCCTGGGTGTCCCTGGGGGTGCCCAGGCTGTCCCCTAGGTGTCCCTGTGAGTGCCCTGGCTGTCCTTGCGGTGCTCTGGCTGTCCCCTTGGTGTCCCTGGGGGTGCCCTGGGTGTCCCTGGGGTGCCCTGGGTGTTCCCTGCCTGTCCTCTTGGTGTCCCTGGGGGTGCCCTGGGTGTCCCTGGGGGTGCCCTGGCTGTCCCCTAGGTGTCCCTGGGGGTTCCCTGCCTGTCCTCTAGGTGTCCCTGGGGGTTCCCTGGGTGTCCCTGGAGTGCCCTGGCTGTCACCTAAATGTCCCTGGGGGTGCCCTGGGTGTCCCTGGAGTGCCCTAGGTGTCCCCTAAATAGCCCTGGGGGTGCCCTGGCTGTCCCGTAGGTGTCCCTGGGGGTTCCCTGTCTGTCCCCTTGGTGTCCCAGGGGGTGCCCTGGGTGTCCCTGGCGTACCCTGGCTGTCCCCTAGGTGTCCCTGGGGGTGCCATGCCTGTCCCCTAGGTGTCCCTGGGTGTGCCCTGGCTGTCCCTAGGGTGCCTTGGCTGTCCCCTAGGTGTCCCTGTGGGTGACCTGCCTGTCCCCTAGGTGTCCCTGGGGGTGCCCTAGCTGTCCCCAGGGTGCCCTGGCTGTGCCCTCGGTGTCTCTGGGGGTGCCGTGGCTGTCCCCTCGGTGTCCCTGGGGGTGCCCTGGCTGTCCCTAGTGTGCCGTGGCTGTCCCCTAGGTGTCCCTGGGGGTGCCCTGGGTGTACCTGGGGTGCCCTGGCTGTCTCCTAGGTGTCCCTGGGGGTGCCCTGGCTGTTCTCTAGGTGTCCCTGGGGGTGCTCTGGGTGTCCCTGGGGTGCCCTGGCTGTCCCCTAGGCGTCCCTGGGGGTGCCCTGCTTTCCCCTACGTGTCCCTGGGGGTGCCATGCCTGTCCCCTAGGTGTCCCTGGGGGTGCCCTGCCTGTCCCCAGGGTGCCCTGGCTGTGCCCTCGGTGTCTCTGGGGGTGCCCTGGCTGTCCCTAGGGTTCCCTGCCTGTACACTCGGTGTCCCTGGGGGTGCCATGGCTGTCCCTAGGGTGACCTGTCTGTCCCCTAGGGGTCTCTGGGGGTGCCCTGCCTGTCCCCTAGGTGTCCCTGGGGGTGCCCTGGATGTCCCTGGGGGTGCCCTGGCTGTCCCCTAGGTGTCCCTGAGGGCGCCCAGGGTGTCCCTGGTGTGCCCTGGCTGTCCCCTACGCGTCCCTGGGGGTGCCCTGGGTGACCCTGGGGGTGCACTTGCTGTCCCCTAGGTGTCCCTGGGGGTGCCCTGGGTGTCCCTGGGGTGCCCTGGCTGTCCCCTAGGTGTTCCTTGGGGTGCCCTGGCTGTCCCATAGGTGTCCCTGTGAGTGCTCTGGCTGTCCTTGCGGTGCTCTGGCTGTCCCCTTGGTGTCCCTGGGGGTGCCCTGGGTGTACCTGGGGTGTTTTGGGGGTTCCCTGCCTGTCCCCTAGGTGTCCCTGGGGGTGCCCTGGCTGTCCCCTAGGTGTCCCTGGGGGTTCCCTGCCTGTCCTCTAGGTGTCCCTGGGGGTTCCCTGGGTGTCCCTGGAGTGCCCTGGCTGTCACCTAAATGTCCCTGGGGGTGCCCTGGGTGTCCCTGGAGTGCCCTAGGTGTCCCCTAAATGTCCCTGGGGGTGCCCTGGCTGTCCCGTAGGTGTCCCTTGGGGTGTCCTGCCTTCCCCTAGGTGTCCCTGGGGGTGCCCTGGCTTTCCCCTCGGTGTCCCTGGGGGTGCCCTGTCTGTCCCCTTGGTGTCCCAGGGGGTGCCCTGGGTGTCCCTGGCGTGCCCTGGCTGTCCCCTAGGTGTCCCTGGGGGTGCCCTGGCTGTCCCCTTGGTGTCCCTGGGGTGCCCTGGCTGTCCCCTTGGTGTCCCTGGGAGAGCCCTGGGTGTCCCTGGGGTGCCTTGGGGGTGCCCTGCCTGTCCCCTAGGTGTCCCTGGGGGTGCCATGCCTGTCCCCTTGGTGTCCCTGGGTGTGCCCTGGCTGTCCCCAGGGTGCCCTAGCTGTGTCCTCGGTGTCTCTGGGGGTGCCGTGGCTGTCCCCTAGGTGTCCCTGGAAGTGCCCTGGGTGTGCCTGGGGTGCCCTGGCTGTCCCCTAGGTGTCCCTGGGGGTGACCTGGGTGTCCCTGGGGATGCCCTGGCTGTCCCCTAGGTGTCCCTGAGGGTGCCCTGGCTGTCCCCTAGGTGTCCCTGGGGGTGCCCTGGGTGTCCCTGGAGTGCCCTGGCTGTCCCCTAAATGTCCCTGGGAGTGCCCTGGCTTTCCCCTCGGTGTCCCTGGGGGTGCCCTGCCTGTCCCCTAGGTGTCGTTCGGGGTGCCCTGGGTGTCCCTGGGGGTGCCCTGCCTGTCCCCTGCGTGTCCCTGGGGGTGCCCTGGGTGTCCCTGGGGTGCCCTGTCTGTCCCCTTGGTGTCCCTGGGAGTGCCCTGGGTGTCCCTGGGGGTGCACAGGGTGTCAGTGGGGTTCCCTGGCTGTCCCGTACTTGTCCCTGGGGGTGCCCTGAGTGTCCCTGGGCTGCCCAGGCTGTCCCCTAGGTGTCCCTGGGGTGCCCGGGAGGTCCCCTACGTGTCCCTGGAGTACCCTGGGTGTCCCTGGGCTGCCCTGGGGTGCCCTGCCTGTCCCCTAGGTGTCCCTGGGCTGCCCTGGCTGTCCTTGGGGTGCCCTGGCTCTGCCCTAGGTGTCCCTGGGGCGCCATGGCTGTCCCCTCAGTGTCCCTGGGGGTGCCCTGGCTCTCCCCTAGGGGTCCCTGAGGGTACCCTTTGTGTCCCTGGCGTGCCCTGGCTGTCTCCTAGGTGTCCCTGGGGGTGCCCTGGCTGTTCTCTAGGTGTCCTTGGGGGCGCCCTGGGTGTCCCTGGGGTGCCCTGGCTGTCCCCTAGGCGTCCCTGGGGGTGCCCTGGCTGTCCCTGGGTTGCCCTGGCTGTCCCCTAGGTGTCCCTGGGGGTGCCCTGGCTGTCCCTGGGGGTGCCCTGGCTGTCCCTGAGGTGCCCTGGCTGTCTTCAAGGTGTTCCTGTGGGTGCCCAGAGTGTCCCTGGGAGTGCCCTGGCTGTCCCCTAGGGGTCTCTGGGGGTGCCCTGGCTGTCCCATCAGTGTCCCTGGGGGTGCCCTGCCTGTCCCCTAGGTGTCCCTGGGGGTGCCCGGCCTGTCCCCTAGGTGTCCCTGGGGGTGCCCTGGGTGTTCCTGGAGTGCCCTGGCTGTCCCCTAAATGTCCCTGGGGGTGCCCTGGCTGTCCCCTAGGTGTCCCTGGGGGTGTCCTGCCTTCCCCTAGGTGTCCCTGGGGGTGCCCTGGCTTTCCCCTCGGTGTCCCTGGGGGTGCCCTGCCTGTCCCCTAGGTGTCCCTGGGGGTGCCCTGGCTGTCTTTAGGGTGCCCTGGCTGTCCCCTAGGTGTCCCTGGGGGTGCCCTGGGTTTCCCTGGTGTGCCCTGGCTGTCCCCTAGTTGTCCCTGGGCGGGCCCTGGCTGTCCCCTAGGTGTCCCTGGGGGTGCCCTGCCTGTCCCTTAGGTGTCCCTGGGGATGCCCTGGCTGTCTTCTAGGTGTCGCTGGGGGTGCCCTGGGTGTCCCTGGGGATGCCCTGGCTGTCCCCTAGGTGTCCCTGGGGGTGCGCTGGGTGTCCCTAGGGTGCCCTGGCTGTGCCCTAGGGGTCCCTGGGGGTGCCCTGCCTGTTCTCTCGGTGTCCCTGGGGGTGCCCTGGCTGTGCCCTCGGTGTCCCTGGGGGTGCCCTGGCTGTCCCTAGGGTGCCCTGGCTGTCCCCTAGGTGTCCCTGGGTGTGCCCTGGGTGTCCCTGGGCGTGCCCAGGGTGTCCCTGGGGTTCCCTGGCTGTTCCCTAGGTGTCTCTGGGGGGGCCCTGGTGTCCCTGGGTTGCCCTGGCTGTCCCCTAGGTGTCCTTGCCTGGCTCGTATCCTCGACTCCGCCTCCGGCGCCATGGTGACTCCCCTCCCAGTCTGGACCATTGTGGCCTCACCCCCTCCCCTGGGGCCATCCGACCCATCCCAGTATAGACCAGTAAGGCACCGAGTGGCCACCATGGACCCCTACCCGCCTGCCAGTTCATCCCAGTTCATCCCAGTCCACTCTTTGTCCATCCCAGGTTTCTCTGGTCACCCTCCCAGTGCTCTCAGTCCATCCCAGTCCCGCAGGTGTTGGTGCTTGGGGCTTGATGAGCTGGTGCCTGTCCGCAACGTGGAGCGGCTCAAACGGGACCTCAGGGTGAGGGGGGCGCGGATTTGGGGGGATCCTGGGGGTCCTGAGTTGTCGTGGAGGGGGTTTTTGGGTTGTGGGGGGTCTGGGGGGCGTCCTGGGGGCTGCTTTGGGTGCTTTGGGGGGTATTCGGGAGGTTTGGGCGGCCCATTTGAGGCATCAAAGAACCTGAGGAGGGTTTTGATAGCTCCTGGAGGTGGAGGCGGCGGTGGGGGTGAGCTGGCTGTCCCAGGGGGTTCCTGGCTGTCCCTCGATGTCCCTGGGGTGCCCTGGCTGTCACTTAGGTGTCCCTCGGGGTGCCCTGGCTGTCCCTAGGGTGCCCTGGCTGTCCCCTAGGTGTCCCTGGGGTGCCCTGACTGTCCCTAGGTGTCCCTGGGGGTACCCTGGCTGTCCCTGGAGGTGCCCTGCCTGTCCCCTAGGTGTCCCTGGGGGTGTCCTGCCTTGCCCTAGGTGTCCCTGGGGGTGCCCTGGCTGTCCCCTCCGTGTCCCTGGGGGTGCCCTGGGTGTCCCTGGGGTGCCCTGGCTGACCCCAAGGTGTCCCTTGGGGTGCCCAGAGTGTCCCTAGGAGGTCCCTGGCTGTCCCCTAGGGGTCTCTGGGGGTGCCCTGGCTGTCCCGTCAGTGTCCCTGGGGGTGCCCTGCCTGTCCCTTAGGTGTCCCTAGGTGTGCCCTGGCTGTCCCTAGGGTGCCCTGGCTGTGCCCTCGGTGTCTCTGGGGGTGCCCTGGCTGTCCCTAGGGTGCCATGGCTGTCCCTAGGGTGCCCTGGCTGTCCCCTCGGTGTCCCTGGGGGTGCCCTGGGTGTCCCTGGGTAGCCCTGGCTGTCCCCTAGGTGTCCCTGGGGGGGACCTGGGTGTCCCTGGGGTGCCCGGGAGGTCCCCTACGTGTCCCTGGGGTACCCTGGGTGTCCTTGGGCTGCCCTGGGGTGCCCTGCCTGTCCCCTAGGTGTCCCTGGGCTGCCCTGGCTGTCCTTGGGGTGCCCTGGCTCTCCTTGGTGTCCCAGAGAGTGCCCTGGCTGTCCCGTAGGTGTCCCTGGGCTGCCCTGGCTGTCCCTAGGGTGCCCTGGCTGTGCCCTAGTTGTCCCTGGGGTGCCATGGCTGTCCCCTCAGTGTCCCTGGGGGTGCCCTGGCTCTCCCCTAGGGGTCCCTGAGGGTGCCCTGGGTGTCCCTGGCGTGCCCTGGCTGTCCCCTAGGTGTCCCTGGGGGTGCCCTGGGTGTCCCTGGGGTGCCCTGGCTGTCCCCTAGGCGTCCCTGGGGGTGCCCTGGGTGTCCCTGGAGTGCACTCGCTGTCCCCTAAATGTCCCTGGGGGTGCCCTGGCTGTCCCCTAGGTGTCCCTGGGGGTGTCCTGCCTTCCCCTAGGTGTCCCTGGGGGTGCCCTGGCTTTCCCCTCGGTGTCCCTGGGGGTGCCCTGCCTGTCCCCTAGGTGTCCCTGGGGGTGCCCTGGCTGTCTTTAGGGTGCCCTGCCTGTCCCCTAGGTGTCCCTGGGGGTGCCCTGGGTTTCCCTGGAGTGCCCTGGCTGTACCCTAGTTGTCCCTGGGGGAACCCTGGCTGTCCCCTAGGTGTCCCTGGGGGTGCCCTGCCTGTCCCCTAGGTGTCCCTGGGGATGCCCTGGCTGTCCTCTAGGTGTCCCTGGGGGTGCCCTGGGTGTCCCTGGGGATGCCCTGGCTGTCCCCTAGGTGTCCCTGGGGGTGCGCTGGCTGTCCCTCGGGTGCCCTGGCTGTCGCCTAGGTGTCCCTTGGAGTGCCCTGGTGTCCCTCGGGGTGCCCTTGGTGTCCCCTAGGTGTCCCTAGGGGTGCCCTGGCTGTCTCTGGAGTGCCCTGGCTGTCCCCTAGGTGTCCCTGGGGGTGCCCTGGCTGTCCCTGGAGTGCCCTGGCTGTCCTCTTGGTGTCCCTGGGGGTGCCCTGGCTGTCCCCTAGGTGTCCCTGGGGGTGCCCTGGCTGTCCCCTAGGTGTCCCTGGGGGTGCCCTGCCTCTCCCCTAGGTGTCCCTGGGGGTTCCCTGGCTGTCCCCTAGGTGTCCCTGGGGGTGCCCTGGGTGTCTTTGGGGGTGCCCTGGCTGTCCCCTAGGTGTCCCTGGGGGTGCCCTGGGTGTCCCTGGGGGTGCCCTGGAGGTCCCCTAGGTGTCCTTGGGGGTGCCCTGGCTGTCCCTGGGGTGCCCTGGCTGTCCCCAAGGTGTCCCTGGGGGTGCCCTGCCTGTTCTCTCGGTGTCCCTGGGGGTGCCCTGGCTGTGCCCTCGGTGTCCCTGGGGGTGCCCTGGCTGTCCCTAGGGTGCCCTGGCTGTCCCCTAGGTGTCCCTGGGTGTGCCCTGGGTGTCCCTGGGCGTGCCCAGGGTGTCCCTGGGGTTCCCTGGCTGTTCCCTAGGTGTCTCTGGGGGGGCCCTGGTGTCCCTGGGTTGCCCTGGCTGTCCCCTAGGTGTCCTTGCCTGGCTCGTATCCTCGACTCCGCCTCCGGCGCCATGGTGACTCCCCTCCCAGTCTGGACCATTGTGGCCTCACCCCCTCCCCTGGGGCCATCCGACCCATCCCAGTATAGACCAGTAAGGCACCGAGTGGCCACCATGGACCCCCACACGCCTGCCAGTTCATCCCAGTTCATCCCAGTCCACTCTTTGTCCATCCCAGGTTTCTCTGGTCACCCTCCCAGTGCTCTCAGTCCATCCCAGTCCCGCAGGTGTTGGTGCTTGGGGCTTGATGAGCTGGTGCCTGTCCGCAACGTGGAGCGGCTCAAACGGGACCTCAGGGTGAGGGGGGCGCGGATTTGGGGGGATCCTGGGGGTCCTGAGTTGTCGTGGAGGGGGTTTTTGGGTTGTGGGGGGTCTGGGGGGCGTCCTGGGGGCTGCTTTGGGTGCTTTGGGGGGTATTCGGGAGGTTTGGGCGGCCCATTTGAGGCATCAAAGAACCAGAGGAGGGTTTTGTTCGCTCCTGGAGGTGGAGGCGGCCGTGGGGGTGAGCTGGCTGTCCCAGGGGGTTCCTGGCTGTCCCTCGATGTCCCTGGGGTGCCCTGGCTGTCACTTAGGTGTCCCTCGGGGTGCCCTGGCTGTCCCTGGGGTGCCCTGACTGTCCCTAGGTGTCCCTGGGGGTGCCCTGGGTGTCCCTGGGGTGCCCTGGCTGTCCCGTCATTGTCCCTGGGGGTGCCCTGCCTGTCCCCTAGGTGTCCCTGTGGGTGCCCTGCCTGTCCCTATGGTGCCCTGGCTGTCCCCTACGTGTCCCTTGGGGTGCCCTGGCTGTCCCTAGGGTGCCCTGGCTGGGCCCTCAGTGTCTCTGGGGGTGCCCAAGGTGTCCCTGGGCATGCCCATGGTGTTCCTGGGGTTCCCTGGCTGTCCCCTAGGTGTCCCTGGGGGGGCCCTGGGTGTCCCCTAGGTGTCCCTGGAGGTGCCCTGGCTGTCTTTAGGGTGCCCTGGCTTTCCCTTTGGTGTCCCTGGGGGTGCCCTAGGTGTCCCTGGGGGTGCCCTGGCTGTCCCTGGAGTGCCCTGGCTGTCCCCTAGCTGTCCCTGGGGGGGCCATGGCTGTCCCCTAGGTGTCCCTGGGGGTGCCCTGCCTGTCCCCTAGGTGTCCCTGGGGGTGCCCTGGCTGTCCTCTAGGTGTCCCTGGGGGTGCCTTGGGTGTCCCTGGGGATGCCCTGGCTGTTCCCTAGGTGTCCCTGGGGGTGCCCTGAGTGTCCCTGGGGGGGCCCTGGCTGTGCCCTCCGTGTCCCTGGGGGTGCCCTGGCTGTCCCCTAGGTGTCACTGGGGGTGCCCTGGCTGTCCTCTAGGTGTCCCTGGGGGTGCCCTGGGTGTCCCTGGGGATGCCCTGGCTGTTCCCTAGGTGTCCCTGGGGATGCCCTGGGTGTCCCTAGGGGGGCCCTGGCTGTCCCCTAGGTGTCACTGGGGGTGCCCTGGCTGTCCTCTAGGTGTCCCTGGGGGTGCAATGCGTGTCCCTGGGGTGCCCTGGCTGTCCCCTAGGTGTCCCTGGGGGTGCCCTGGCAGTCTACTTCGTGTCCCTGGGGGTGCCCTGGGTGTCCCTGGGGGTGCCCTGTCGGTCCCTAGGGTGCCCTGGCTGTCCCCTAGGTGTCCCTGGGGGTGCCCTGGATGTCCCTGAGGTGCCCTGGCTGTCTTCAAGGTGTCCCTGTGGGTGCCCAGAGTGTCCCTGGGAGTGCCCTGGCTGTCCCCTAGGGGTCTCTGGGGGTGCCCTGGCTGTCCCGTCAGTGTCCCTGGGGGTGCCCTGCCTGTCCCCTAGGTGTCCCTGGGGGTGCTCGGCCTGTCCCCTAGGTGTCCCTGGGGGTGCCCTGGGTGTCCCTGGAGTGCCCTGGCTGTCCCCTAGTTGTCCCTGGGGGGGCCCTGGCTGTCCCCTAGGTGTCCCTGGGGGTGCCCTGCTTGTCCCCTAGGTGTCCCTGGGGGTGCCCTGGCTGTCCTCTAGGTGTCCCTGGGGGTGCCCTGGGTGTCCCTGGAGTGCCCTGGCTGTCCCCTAGTTGTCCCTGGGGGGGCCCTGGCTGTCCCCTAGTTGTCCCTGGGGGTGCCCTGGCTGTCCCCTAGGTGTCCCTGGGGGTGCCCTGGCTGTCCCTAGGGTGCCCTGGCTGTGCCTTCGGTGTCTCTAGGGGTGCCCTAGGTGTCCCTGGGGGTGACCTCGGTGTCTCTGGGGGTGCCCTGGCTGTCCCCTAGGTGTCCCTGGGGGAGCCCTGGGTGTGCCTGGGGTGCCCTGGCTGTCCCCTAGGTGTCCCTGGCGCGGCCCTGGCTGTCCCTGAGGTGCCCTGGCTGTCCCCTAGGTGGCCCTGGGGGTGCCCTGGGTGTCCCTGGGGGTGCCCTGGAGGTCCCCTAGGTGTCCCTGGGGGTGCCCTGGGTGTCCCTGGTGTGCCCTGGCTGTCCCCTAGGTGTCCCTGTGGGTGCCCAGAATGTCCCTGGGGTGCTCTGGATGTCCCCTTGGTGTCCCTGGGGGTTCCCTGGCTGTCCCTAGGGTGCCCTGGCTGTCACCTAGGTGTCCCTTGGGGTGCGCTGGTGTCCCTCGGGGTGCCCTGGCTGTCCCCTAGGTGTCCCTGGGGGTGCCCTGGCTGTCCTTGGAGTGCCCTGGATGTCCCCTAGGTGTCCCTGGGGGTGCCCTGGCTGTCCCCTAGGTGTCCCTGGGGGTGCCCTGGCTGTCCCCTAGGTGTCCCTTGGGGGGCCCTGCCTCTCCCCTAGGTGTCCCTGGGGGTGCCCTGGCTGTCCCCTAGGTCTCCCTGGGGGTGCCCTGGGTGTCCCTGGGGGTGCCCTGGCTGTCCCCTAGGTGTCCCTGGGGGTGCCCTGGGTGTCCCTGGGGGTGCCCTCGCTGTCCCTGGGGTGCCCTGGATCTCCCCTAGGTGGCCCTGGGGGTGCCCTGGCTGTCCCTGGGGGTGCCCTGGAGGTCCCCTAGGTGTCCTTGGGGGTGCCCTGGCTGTCCCTGGGGTGCCCTGGCTGTCCCCAAGGTGTCCCTGGGGGTGCCCTGCCTGTCCTCTCGGTGTCCCTGGGGGTGCCCTGGCTGTGCCCTCGGTGTCCCTGGGGGTGCCCTGGCTGTCCCTAGGGTGCCCTGGCTGTCCCCTAGGTGTCCCTGGGTGTGCCCTGGGTGTCCCTGGGCCTGCACAGGGTGTCCCTGGGGTTCCCTGGCTGTCCCCTAGGTGTCCCGGGATGGGCCCTGGCTGTCCCCTAGGTATCCCTGGGGGTGCACAGGGTGTCCCTGGGGATGCCCTGGCTGTCCCTTAGGTGACCCTGGCGTTGCCCTGGCTGTCCCTACGGTGCCCTGGCTGTGCCCTTGGTGTCCCTGGGGGTGCTCTGGCTGTCCCTCGGGTGCCCTGGCTGTCCTCTAGGTGTCCCTGGGGGTGTCCTGGCTGTCTCTGGAGTGCCCTGGCTGTCCTCTAGGTGTCCCTGGGGGTGCCCTGGCTGTCCCCTAGGTGTCCCTGGGGTTGCCCTGGCTGTCTTCTAGGTGTCCCTGGGGGTGCCCTGGCTGTCCCTAGGGTGCCCTGGCTGTGCCTTCGGTGTCTCTGGGGGTGCCCTAGGTGTCCCTGGGGGTGACCTCGGTGTCTCTGGGGGTGGCCTGGCTGTCCCCTAGGTGTCCCTGGGGGAGCCCTGGGTGTGCCTGGGGTGCCCTGGCTGTCCCCTAGGTGTCCCTGGGGGGGCCCTGGCTGTCCCTGGGGTGCCCTGGCTGTCCCCTAGGTGGCCCTGGGGGTGCCCTGGGTGTCCCTGGGGGTGCCCTGGAGGTCCCCTAGGTGTCCCTGGGGGTGCCCTGGGTGTCCCTGGTGTGCCCTGGCTGTCCCCTAGGTGTCCCTGTGGGTGCCCAGAATGTCCCTGGGAGTGCCCTGGCTGTCCCCTAGGGGTCTCTGGGGGTGCCCTGGCTGTCCCGTCAGTGTCCCTGGGAATGCCCTGCCTGTCCCCTAGGTGTCCCTGGGGGTCCCCTTGGTGTCCCTGGGGGTGCCCAGGGTGTTCCTTCGGTGTCCCTGGGGGTGCCCTGGCTGTCCCTGGGGTGCTCTGGATGTCCCCTTGGTGTCCCTGGGGGTGCCCTGGCTGTCCCTGGCGTGCCCTGGCTGTGCCCTAGGGGTCCCTGGGGTTGCCCTGGCTGTCCCTAGGGTGCCCTGGCTGTCACCTAGGTGTCCCTTGGGGTGCGCTGGTGTCCCTCGGGGTGCCCTGGCTGTCCCCTAGGTGTCCCTGGGGGTGCCCTGGCTGTCCTTGGAGTGCCCTGGCTGTCCCCTAGGTGTCCCTGGGGGTGCCCTGGCTGTCCCCTAGGTGTCCCTGGGGGTGCCCTGGCTGTCTCCTAGGTGTCCCTGGGGGTGCCCTGGCTCTCCCCTAGGTGTCCCTGGGGGTGCCCTGGCTGTCCCCTAGGTGTCCCTGGGGGTGCCCTGGGTGTCCCTGGGGGTGCCCTGGCTGTCCCCTAGGTGTCCCTGGGGGTGCCCTGGTTGTCCCTGGGGGTGCCCTCGCTGTCCCTGCCGTGCCCTGGCTCTCCCCTAGGTGGCCCTGGGGGTGCCCTGGCTGTCCCTGGGGGTGCCCTGGAGGTCCCCTAGGTGTCCTTGGGGGTGCCCTGGCTGTCCCTGGGGTGCCCTGGCTGTCCCCAAGGTGTCCCTTTCGGTGCCCTGCCTGTCCTCTCGGTGTCCCTGGGGGTGCCCTGGCTGTGCCCTCGGTGTCCCTGGGGGTGCCCTGGCTGTCCCTAGGGTGCCCTGGCTGTCCCCTAGGTGTCCCTGGGTGTGCCCTGGGTGTCCCTGGGCGTGCACAGGGTGTCCCTGGGGTTCCCTGGCTGTCCCCTAGGTGTCCCGGGATGGGCCCTGGCTGTCCCCTAGGTATCCCTGGGGGTGCACAGGGTGTCCCTGGGGTTCCCTGGCTGTCCCCTAGGTGTCTCTGGGGGGGCCCTGGTGTCCCTGGGTTGCCCTGGCTGTCCCCTTGGTGTCCTTGCCTGGCTCGTATCCTCGACTCCGCCTCCGGCGCCATGGTGACTCCCCTCCCAGTCTGGACCATTGTGGCCTCACCCCCTCCCCTGGGGCCATCCGACCCATCCCAGTATAGACCAGTAAGGCACCGAGTGGCCACCATGGACCCCCACACGCCTGCCAGTTCATCCCAGTTCATCCCAGTCCACTCTTTGTCCATCCCAGGTTTCTCTGGTCACCCTCCCAGTGCTCTCAGTCCATCCCAGTCCCGCAGGTGTTGGTGCTTGGGGCTTGATGAGCTGGTGCCTGTCCGCAACGTGGAGCGGCTCAAACGGGACCTCAGGGTGAGGGGGGCGCGGATTTGGGGGGATCCTGGGGGTCCTGAGTTGTCGTGGAGGGGGTTTTTGGGTTGTGGGGGGTCTGGGGGGCGTCCTGGGGGCTGCTTTGGGTGCTTTGGGGGGTATTCGGGAGGTTTGGGCGGCCCATTTGAGGCATCAAAGAACCAGAGGAGGGTTTTGTTCGCTCCTGGAGGTGGAGGCGGCCGTGGGGGTGAGCTGGCTGTCCCAGGGGGTTCCTGGCTGTCCCTCGATGTCCCTGGGGTGCCCTGGATGTCACTTAGGTGTCCCTCGGGGTGCCCTGGCTGTCCCTAGGGTGCCCTGGCTGTCCCCTAGGTGTCCCTGGGGTGCCCTGACTGTCCCTAGGTGTCCCTGGGGGTACCCTGGCTGTCCCTGGAGGTGCCCTGGCTGTCCCCTAGGTGTCCCTGGGGGTGTCCTGCCTTGCCCTAGGTGTCCCTGGGGGTGCCCTGGCTGTCCCCTCCGTGTCCCTGGGGGTGCCCTGGGTGTCCCTGGGGTGCCCTGGCTGACCCCAAGGTGTCCCTTGGGGTGCCCAGAGTGTCCCTAGGAGGTCCCTGGCTGTCCCCTAGGGGTCTCTGGGGGTGCCCTGGCTGTCCCTTAGGTGTCCCAAGGTGTGCCCTGGCTGTGCCTAAGGTGCCCTTGCTGTCCCCTCGGTGTCCCTGGGGGTGCCCTGGGTGTCCCTGGGTAGACCTGGCTGTCCCCTAGGTGTCCCTGGTGGGGCCCTGGCTGTCCCCTAGGTGTCTCTGGGGAGGCCCTGGGTGTCCCTGGGGTGCCCGGGAGGTCCCCTACGTGTCCCTGGGGTACCCGGGGTGTCCCTGGGCTGCTCTGGGGTGCCCTGCCTGTCCCCTAGGTGTCCCTGGGCTGCCCTGGCTGTCCTTCGGGTGCCCTGGCTGTCCTTGGTGTCCCAGAGTGTGCCCTGGCTGTCCCGCAGGTGTCCCTGGGCTGCCCTGGCTGTCCCTAGGGTGCCCTGGCTGTGCCCTAGGTGTCCCTGGGGTGCCATGGCTGTCCCCTCAGTGTCCCTGGGGGTGCCCTGGCTCTCCCCTAGGGGTTCCTGAGGGTGCCCTGGGTGTCCCTGGCGTGCCCTGGCTGTCTCCTAGGTGTCCCTGTGGGTGCCCTGGCTGTTCTCTAGGTGTCCCTGGGGGTGCCCTGGGTGTCCCTGGGGTGCCCTGGCTGTCCCCTAGGTGTCCCTGGGGGGGCCCTGGCTGTCCCCTAGGCGTCCCTGGGGGTGCCCTGGCTGTCCCTGGGGTGCCCTGGCTGTCCCCTAGGTGTCCCTGGGGGTGCCCTGGCTGTCCCTGGGGGTGCCCTGGCTGTCCCTGAGGTGCCCTGGCTGTCTTCAAGGTGTCCCTGTGGGTGCCCAGAGTGTCCCTGGGAGTGCCCTGGCTGTCACCTAGGGGTCTCTGGGGGTGCCCTGGCTGTCCCGTCAGTGTCCCTGGGGGTGCCCTGCCTGTCCCCTACGTGTCCCTGGGGGTGCCCGGCCTGTCCCCTAGGTGTCCCTGGGGGTGCCCTGGGTGTCCCTGGAGTGCCCTGGCTGTCCCCTAAATGTCCCTGGGGGTGCCCTGGCTGTCCCCTAGGTGTCCCTGGGGGTGTCCTGCCTTCCCCTAGGTATCCCTGGGGGTGCCCTGGCTTTCCCCTCGGTGTCCCTGGGGGTGCCCTGCCTGTCCCCTAGGTTTCCCTGGGGATGCCCTGGCTGTCCCCTAGGTTTCCCTGGGGGTGCCCTGGGTGTCCCTGGGGGTTCCCTGGCTGTCCCCTAGGTGTCCCTGGGGGTGCCCTGGGTGTCCCTGGGGGTGCCCTCGCTGTCCCTGGGGTGCCCTGGCTGTCCCCTAGGTGTCCTTGGGGGTGCCATGGCTGTCCCTTGGGTGCCCTGTCTGTCCCCTAGGGGTCTCTGTGGGTGCCCTGCCTGTCCCCTAGGTGTCCCTGGGGGTGCCCTGGGTGTCCTTGGGGTGCCCTGGCTATCCTCTACGTGTCCCTGGGGGTGCCCTGGGTGACCCTGGGGGTGCCCTTGCTGTCCCCTAGGTGTCCCTGGGAGTGCCCTGGGTGTCCCTGGGGTGCCCTGGCTGTCCCCTAGGTGTCCCTGGTGGTGCCCTGGCTATCCCCTAGGGGTCCCTGGGGTGCCCTGGCTGTCCCCTAGGTGTCCCTGTGGGTGCCCTGGCTGTCCTTGCGGTGCTCTGGCTGTCCCCTTGGTGTCCCTGGGGGTGCTCTGGGTGTCCCTGGGGTGCCCTGGGGGTTCCCTGCCTGTCTCCTAGGTGTCCCTGGGGGGGCCCTGGCCATCCCCTAGGTGTCCCTGGGGGTTCCCTGCCTGTCCCCTTGGTGTCCCTGGGGGTGCCCTGGGTGTCCCTGGGCGTGCTCTGGCTGTCCCCTAGGTGTCCCTGGGGGTTCCCTGCCTGTCCCCTAGGTGTCCCTGGGGGTTCCCTGGGTGTCCCTGGAGTGCCCTGGCTGTCACCTAAATGTCCCTGGGGGTGCCCTGGGTGTCCCTGGAGTGCCCTAGCTGTCCCCTAAATGTCCCTGGGGGTGCCCTGGCTGTCCCCTAGGTGTCCCTGGGGGTGCCCTGTCTGTCCCCTTGGTGTCCCAGAGGGTGCCCTGGGTGTCCCTGGCGTGCCCTGGCTGTCCCCTAGGTGTCCCTGGGGGTGCCCTGGCTGTCCCCTTGGTGTCCCTGGGGTGCCCTGGCTGTCCCCTTGGTGTCCCTGGGAGAGCCCTGGGTGTCCCTGGGGTGCCTAGGGGGTGCCCTGCCTGTCCCCTAGGTGTCCCTGGGTGTCCCCAGGGTGCCCTGGCTGTGCCCTCGGTGTCTCTGGGGGTGCCCGGGCTGTCCCCTCAGTGTCACTGGGGGTGCCCTGGCTGTCCCTAGTGTGTCGTGGGTGTCCCCTAGGTGTCCCTGGGGGTGCCCTGGGTGTGCCTGGGGTGCCCTGGCTGTCCCCTTGGTGTCCCTGGGGGTGACCTGGGTGTCCCTGGGGACGCCCTGGCTGTCCCCTCGGTGTCCCTGGGTGTCCCTGGGGTGCCCTGGGGGTGCCCTGCCTGTCCTCTAGGTGTCCCTGGGGGTGCCCTGGCTTTCCCCTCGGTGTCCCTGGGGGTGCCCTGCCTGTCCCCTACGTGTCCCTGGGGGTGACCAAGCTGTCTTTAGGGTGCCCTGGCTGTCCCCTAGGTGTCCCTGGGTGTGCCCTGCCTGTCCCCTAGGTGTCGTTCGGTGTGCCCTGGGTGTCCCTGGGGTTGCCCTGCCTGTCCCCTAGGTGTCCCTGGGGGTGCCCTGGGTGTCCCTGGGGTGCCCTGGCTGTCCCCTTGGTGTCCCTGGGGGTGCCCTGGGTGTCCCTGGGGTGCCCTGGCTGTCCCCTAGGGTTCTCTGGGGGTGCCCTGGCTGTCCCGTCAGTGTCCCTGGGGGTGCCCTGCCTGTCCCCTAGGTGTCCCTGGGGGTTCCCTGCCTGTCCCCTAGGTGTCCCTGGGGGTTCCCTGGGTGTCCCTGGAGTGCCCTGGCTGTCCCCTAAATGTCCCTGGGGGTGCCCTGGCTGTCCCCTAGGTGTCACTGAGGGTGTCCTGCCTTCCCCTAGGCGTCCCTGGGGGTGCCCTGGCTTTCCCTACGGTGTCCCTGGGGGTGCCCTGCCTGTCCCCTAGATGTCCCTGGGGGTTCCCTGGCTGTCCCTCGGGTTCCCTGGCTGTCCCCTAGGTGTCCCTGGGGGTGGCTAGGGTGTCCCTGGGGTTCCCTGGCTGTCCCCTAGGTGTCCCTGGGGGGGCCCTGGGTGTCCCTGGGGGTGCACAGAGTGTCAGTGGGGTTCCCTGGCTGTCCCGTACTTGTCCCTGGGGTTCCCTGGCTGTCACCTAGGTGTCCCTGGGGGTGCCCTCGCTGTCCCTGGGGTGCCCTGGCTGTCCCCTAGGTGTCCCTAGGGGTTCCCTGCGTGTCCCCTAGGTGTCCTTGGGGATGCCCTGGCTGTCCCTAGGGTGGCATGGCTGTGCCCTCGCTGTCCCTGGGGGTGCCCTGGGTGTGCCTGGGGTGCCCTGGCTGTCCCCTAGGTGTCCCTAGGGGTTCCCTGGCTGTCCCCTAAGTGTCCCTGGGGGTGCCCTGGGTGTCCCTGGGGTGCCCTGGCTGTCCCCAAGTTGTCCCTGGCGGTGCCCTGCCTGTCCTCTCGGTGTCCCTGGGGGTACCCTGGCTGTCCCTGGGGGTGCACAGGGTGTCCCTGGAGTGCCCTGGCTGTCCCCTAGGTGTCCCTGGGGGGTACCCTGGCTGTGCCCTAGGTGTCCCTGGGGGGGCCCTGGCTGTCCCCTAGGTGTCCCTGGGGGTGCCCTGGGTGTCCCTGGGGGTGCCCTGAGTGTCCTTGGGGTACCCTGGCTGTCCCCTAGGTGTCCCTGGGGGTGCCCTGGCTGTCCCTGGAGTGCCCTGGCTGTCCCCTCGGTGTCCCTGGGGGTGCCCTGACTGTCCTTGGGGTGCCCAGGGGGTGCCCTGGCTGTCCCCAAGGTGTCCCTGGGGTTGCCTTCCCTGTCACCTAGGGGTCCCTGGGGTGCCCTGGCTGTCCCCTCGGTGTCCCTGGGGGTGCCCAGGGTGTCCCTGGGAGTGCCGTGGCTGTCCCCTAGGTGTTCCTGGGGGTGCCCTGGGTGTCCCTGGGGTGCCCTGGCTGTCCCCTTGGTGTCCCTGGGGGTGCCCTGGCTGTCCCCTTCGTGTCTTGGGGGTGCCCTGGCTGTCCCTAGGGTGCCCTGGCTGTCCCCTAGGTGTCCCTGGGGGTGCCCTGGGTGTCTCTGGGGTGCCTTGGCTGTCCCCTACGTGTCCCTGGGGGGCCCAGTGTGTCCCTGGGGGTGCCTTGGCTGTCCCCTAGGTGTCCCTGGGGGTGCCCTGGCTGTCCCCTAGGTGTCCCTGGGCGTGCCCTGGCTGTCCTTGGGGTGCTCTGGCTGTCCCCTTGGTGTGTCTGGGGGTGCCCTGACTGTCCTTGGGGTGCTCTGGCTGTCCCCTAGCTGTCCCTGGGGGTGCCCTGGCTCTCCCTGGGGTGCCATGGCTGTCCTCTACGTGTCCCTGGGGGTGCCCTGGGTGTCCCAGGGGTGCCCTGGGGGCGCCTTGCCTATCCTCTAGTTGTCCCTGGGGGTGCCCTGGCTGTCCCCTCGGTGTCCCTGGGGGTGCCCTGCCTGTCCCCTAGGTGTCCCTGGGGGTGCCCTGGGTGTCCCTGGGGTTCCCTGGCTGACCTGTACGTGTCCCTGGGGTTCCCTGAAGGTCCCCTAGGTGTCCCTGGGGGTGCCCAGGGTGTCCCTGGGGGTGCCCTTGCTGTCCCGTAGGTGTCCCTAGGGGTGCCCTGGGTGTCCCTGGGGTACCCTGGCTGTCCCCTAGGTTTCCCTGGGGGTGCCCTGGCTGTCCCCTTGGTGTCCCTGGGGTGCCCTGGCTGTCCCCTAGGTGTCCCTGGGGGTGCCCTGGCTGTCCTTGGGGTGCTCGGGCTGTCCCCTTGGTGTCCCTGGGGGTGCCCTGGCTGTCCCCTAGCTGTCCCTGGGGGTGCCCTGGCTGTCCCTGGGGTGCCATGGCTGTCCTCTACGTGTCCCTGGGGGTGCCCTGGGTGTCCCTGGGGTACCCTGGCTGTCCCCTAGGTTTCCCTGGGGGTGCCCTGCCTGTCCTCTAGGTGTCCCTGGGGGTGCCCTGGCTGTCCCCTAGGTGTCCCTCGGGGTGCCCTGGCTGTCCCCTAGGCGGCCCTTGGGGTGCCCTGGGTGTCCCTGGGGTGCCCTGGCTATCCCCTAGGTGTCCCTTGGGGTGCCCTGGGTGTCCCTGAGGGTGCCCTGGCTGTCCCTAGGGTGTTCTGGCTGTGCCCTTGGTGTCCCTGGGGGTGCCCTGGGTGTCCCTGGGGATGCCCTGGCTGTTCCCTAGGTGTCCCTGGGGGTTCCCTGCGTGTCCCCTAGGTGTCCTTGGGGGTGCCCTGGCTGTCCCTAGGGTGGCATGGCTGTTCCCTCGGTGTCCCTGGGGGTGCCCTGGCTGTCCCTAGGGTGCCCTGGCTGTCTCCTAGGTGTCCCTGGGGGTGCCCTGGGTGTGCCTGGGGTGCCCTGGCTGTCCCCTAGGTGTCCCTGGGGGTGCCCTGGCTGTCCCCTTAGTGTCCCTGGGGGTGCCCTGAGTGTCCTTGGGGTGCCCTGGCTGTCCCCTAGGTGTCCCTGGGGGGGCCCTGGCTGTCCCCTAGGTGTCCCTGGGCGTGCCCTGGGTGTCCCTGGGGGTGCACAGGGTGTCCCTGGGGTTCCCTGGCTGTCCCCTAGGTGTCCCTGAGGGGGCCCTGGCTGTCCCCTAGGTGTCCCTGGGGGTGTCCTGGCTGTCCCCTACGTGTCCCTGGAGCTGCCCTGGGTGTCCCTGGGGTGCCCTGGGGGTGCCCTGGCTGACCCTGGAGTGCCCTAGCTGTCCCCTAGGTGTCCCTGGGGGGTCCCCTGGCTGTCCCCTAGGTGTCCCTGGGGGTGCCCTGGCTGTCCCTAGGGTGCCCTGGGGGTGCCCTGGCTGTCCCTGGAGTGCCCTGGCTGTCCCCTCGGTGTCCCTGGGGGTGCCCTGAGTGTCCTTGGGGTGCCCAGGGGGTGCCCTGGCTGTCCCCAAGGTGTCCCTGTGGTTGCCTTCCCTGTCATCTAGGTGTCCCTGGGGTGCCCTGGCTGTCTCCTAGGTGTCCCTGGGGGTGCCCTGGGTGTGCCTGGGGTACCCTGGCTGTCTCCTAGGTGTCCCTGGGGGTGCCCTGGCTTTCCCTTTGGCGTCCCTGGGGTGCCCTGGCTTTCCCCTAGGCGTCCCTGGGGGTGCCCTGTCTGTCCTTGGGGTGCTCGGGTTGTCCCCTTGGTGTCCCTGGGGGTGCCCTGGCGTCCCCTAGCTGTCCCTGGGGGTGCCCTAGCTGTCCCTGGGGTGCCGTGGCTGTCCCCTACGTGTCCCTGGAGGGTGCCCTGGGTGTCCCTGGGGTGCCCTGGGGCTGCCCTACCTGTCCTCTAGGTGTCCCTGGGGGTGCCCTGGCTGTCCCCTAGGTGTCCCTCGGGGTGCACTGGCTGTCCCCTAGGCGGCCCTTGGGGTGCCCTGGGTGTCCCTGGGGTGCCCTGGCTGTCCCCTAGGTGTCCCTTGGGGTGCCCTGGGTGTCCCTGAGGGTGCCCTGGCTGTCCCTAGGGTGCCCTGGCTGTGCCCTTGGTGTCCCTGGGGGTGCCCTGGCTGTCCTTAGGGTGCCCTGGCTGTCCCCTAGGTGTCCCTGGGGGTGCCCTGGTGTCCCTCGGGGTGCCCTGGCTGTCCCCTAGGTGTCCCTTGGGGTGCCCTGGGTGTCCCTGGGGGTGCCCTGGCTGTCCCCTTCGTGTCTTGGGGGTGCCCTGGCTGTCCCTAGGGTGCCCTGGCTGTCCCCTAGGTGTCCCTGGGGGTGCCCTGGGTGTCTCTGGGGTGCCTTGGCTGTCCCCTACGTGTCCCTGGGGGGCCCAGTGTGTCCCTGGGGGTGCCTTGGCTGTCCCCTAGGTGTCCCTGGGGGTGCCCTGGCTGTCCCCTAGGTGTCCCTGGGCGTGCCCTGGCTGTCCTTGGGGTGCTCTGGCTGTCCCCTTGGTGTGTCTGGGGGTGCCCTGACTGTCCTTGGGGTGCTCTGGCTGTCCCCTAGCTGTCCCTGGGGGTGCCCTGGCTGTCCCTGGGGTGCCATGGCTGTCCTCTACGTGTCCCTGGGTGTGCCCTGGGTGTCCCAGGGGTGCCCTGGGGGCGCCCTGCCTATCCTCTAGTTGTCCCTGGGGGTGCCCTGGCTGTCCCCTCGGTGTCCCTGGGGGTGCCCTGCCTGTCCCCTAGGTGTCCCTGGGGGTGCCCTGGGTGTCCCTGGGGTTTCCTGGCTGACCTGTACGTGTCCCTGGAGTTCCCTGAAGGTCCCCTAGGTGTCCCTGGGGGTGCCCAGGGTGTCCCTGGGGGTGCCCTTGCTGTCCCGTAGGTGTCCCTAGGTGTGCCCTGGGTGTCCCTGGGGTACCCTGGCTGTCCCCTAGGTTTCCCTGGGGGTGCCCTGGCTGGCCCCTTGGTGTCCCTGGGGTGCCCTGGCTGTCCCCTAGGTGTCCCTGGGGGTGCCCTGGCTGTCCTTGGGGTGCTCGGGCTGTCCCCTTGGTGTCCCTGGGGGTGCCCTGGCTGTCCCCTAGCTGTCCCTGGGGGTGCCCTGGCTGTCCCTGGGGTGCCATGGCTGTCCTCTACGTGTCCCTGGGGGTGCCCTGGGTGTCCCTAAGGTGCCCTGGGGGTGCCCTGCCTGTCCTCTAGGTGTCCCTGGGGGTGCCCTGGCTGTCCCCTAGGTGTCCCTCGGGGTGCCCTGGCTGTCCCCTAGGCGGCCCTTGGGGTGCCCTGGGTGTCCCTGGGGTGCCCTGGCTATCCCCTAGGTGTCCCTTGGGGTGCCCTGGGTGTCCCTGAGGGTGCCCTGGCTGTCCCTAGGGTGTTCTGGCTGTGCCCTTGGTGTCCCTGGGGGTGCCCTGGGTGTCCCTGGGGATGCCCTGGCTGTTCCCTAGGTGTCCCTGGGGGTTCCCTGCGTGTCCCCTAGGTGTCCTTGGGGGTGCCCTGGCTGTCCCTAGGGTGGCATGGCTGTTCCCTCGGTGTCCCTGGGGGTGCCCTGGCTGTCCCTAGGGTGCCCTGGCTGTCTCCTAGGTGTCCCTGGGGGTGCCATGGGTGTGCCTTGGGTGCCCTGGCTGTCCCCTAGGTGTCCCTGGGGGTGCCCTGGCTGTCCCCTTAGTGTCCCTGGGGGTGCCCTGAGTGTCCTTGGGGTGCCCTGGCTGTCCCCTAGGTGTCCCTGGGGGGGCCCTGGCTGTCCCCTAGGTGTCCCTGGGTGTGCCCTGGGTGTCCCTGGGGGTGCACAGGGTGTCCCTGGGGTTCCCTGGCTGTCCCCTAGGTGTCCCTGAGGGGGCCCTGGCTGTCCCCTAGGTGTCCCTGGGGGTGCCCTGGCTGACCCTGGAGTGCCCTGGCTGTCCCCTAGGTGTCCCTGGGGGTGCCCTGGGTGTCCCTGGGGGGGCCCTGGCTGTCCCCTAGGTTTCCCTGGGGGTGCCCTGGGTGTCCTTGAGGGGGCCCTGGCTGTCTCCTAGGTGTCCCTGGGGGGGCCCTGGCTGTCCCCTAGGTGTCCCTGGGGGTGCATTAGGTGTCCCTGGGGGTGCCCAGGGTGTCCCTGGGGTTCCCTGGCTGTCCCCTAGGTGTCCCTGGGGGGGCCCTGGTGTCCCTGGGGTGCCCTGACTGTCCCTAGGTGTCCCTGGGGGTGCCCTGGGTGTCCCTGGGGTGCCCTGGGGGTACCCTGGCTGTCCCTGGAGGTGCCCTGCCTGTCCCTTAGGTGTCCCTGGGGGTGCCCTGGCTGTCCCTAGGGTGCCCTGGCTGTGCCCTCGGTGTCTCTGGGGGTGCCCTGGGTGTCCCTAGGGTACCATGGCTGTCCCTAGGGTGCCCTGGCTGTCCCCTCGGTGTCCCTGGGGATGCCCTGGGTGTCCCTGGGGTGCCCTGGCTGTCCCGTCAGTGTCCCTGGGGGTGCCCTGCCTGTCCCCTAGGTGTCCCTGTGGGTGCCCTGCCTGTCCCTATGGTGCCCTGTCTGTCCCCTACGTGTCTCTGGGGGTGCCCTGGCTGTCCCTAGGGTGCCCAGGCTGGGCCCTCAGTGTCTCTGGGAGTGCCCAAGGTGTCCCTTGGCGTGCCCATGGTGTTCCTGGGGTTCCCTGGCTGTCCCCTAGGTGTCCCTGGGGGGGCCCTGGGTGTCCCCTAGGTGTCCCTGGAGGTGCCCTGGCTGTCTTTAGGGTGCCCTGGCTGTCCCCTAGGTGTCCCTTGGGGTGCCCTAGGTGTCCCTGGGGGTGCCCTAGCTGTCCCTGGAGTGCCCTGGCTGTCCCCTAGGTGTCCCTGGGGGGGCCCTGGCTGTCCCCTAGGTGTCCCTGGGGGTGTCCTGCCTTCCCCTAGGTGTCCCTCGGGTGCCCTGGCTTTCCCCTAGGTGTCCCTGGGGGTGCCCTGCGTGTCCCTGGGGTGCCCTGCCTGTCCCCTAGGTGTCCCTGGGGGTGCCCTGGCTGTCCCGTCAGTGTCCCTGGGGGTGCCCTGCCTGTCCCCTAGGTGTCGTTGGGGGTGCCCTGGGTGTCCCTGGGGGTGCCCTGCCTGTCCCCTAGGTGTCCCTAAGGGTGCCCTGGCTGTCTCCTAGGTGTCCCTGGGGGTGCCCAGGGTGTCCCTGGGGTGTCCTGGCTGTCCCCTACGTGTCCCTGGGGGTGCCCTTGCTGTCCCGTAGGTGTCCCTGGGGGTGCCCTGGGTGTCCCCTTGGTGTCCCTGGGGTGCCCTGGCTGTCCCCTAGGTGTCCCTGGGGGTGACCAGGCTGTCCTTGGGGTGCTCTGGCTGTCCCCTAGGTGTCCCTGGGGGTGCCCTGCCTGTCCCCTAGGTGTCCCTGGGGGTGCCCTGGCTGTCCCCTAGGTGTCCCTGGGTGTGCCCTGGGTGTCCCTGGGCGTGCACAGGGTGTCCCTGGGGTTCCCTGGCTGTCCCCTAGGTGTCCCTGGGGGGGCCCTGGCTGTCCCCTAGGTGTCCCTGGGGGTGCCCTGGGTGTCCCTGGGGGGGCCCTGGCTGTCCCCTAGGTTTCCCTGGGGGTGCCCTGGGTGTCCTTGGGGGGGCCCTGGCTGTCCCCTAGGTTTCCCTGGGGGTGCCCTGGGTGTCCCTGGGGGGGCCCGGGCTGTCCCCTAGGTTTCCCTGGGGGTGCTCTGGGTGTCCCTGGGGGGGCCCTGGCTGTCCCCTAGGTGTCCCTGGGGGGGCCCTGGTGTCCCTGGGGTGCCCTGACTGTCCCTAGGTGTCCCTGGGGGTGCCCTGGGTGTCCCTGGGGTGCCCTGGGGGTACCCTGGCTGTCCCTGGAGGTGCCCTGCCTGTCCCTTAGGTGTCCCTGGGGGTGCCCTGGCTGTCCCTAGGGTGCCCTGGCTGTGCCCTCGGTGTCTCTGGGGGTGCCCTGGGTGTCCCTAGGATACCATGGCTGTCCCTAGGGTGCCCTGGCTGTCCCCTCGGTGTCCCTGGGGATGCCCTGGGTGTCCCTGGGGTGCCCTGGCTGTCCTGTCAGTGTCCCTGGGGGTGCCCTGCCTGTCCCCTAGGTGTCCCTGTGGGTACCCTGCCTGTCCCTCTGGTGCCCTGGCTGTCCCCTACGTGTCCCTGGGGGTGCCCTGGCTGTCCCTAGGGTGCCCTGGCTGGGCACTCAGTGCCTCTGGGAGTGCCCAAGGTGTCCCTTGGCGTGCCCATGGTGTTCCTGGGGTTCCCTGGCTGTCCCCTAGGTGTCCCTGGGGGGGCCCTGGGTGTCCCCTAGGTGTCCCTGGAGGTGCCCTGGCTGTCTTTAGGGTGCCCTGGCTGTCCCCTAGGTGTCCCTGGTGGTGCCCTAGGTGTCCCTGGGGGTGCCCTGGCTGTCCCTGGAGTGCCCTGGCTGTCCCCTAGGTGTCCCTGGGGGGGCCCTGGCAGTCCCCTAGGTGTCCCTGGGGGTGTCCTGCCTTCCCCTAGGTGTCCCTCGGGTGCCCTGGCTTTCCCCTAGGTGTCCCTGGGGGTGCCCTGCGTGTCCCTGGGGTGCCCTGGCTGTCCTCTAGGTGTCCCTGGGGGTGCCCTGGCTGTCCCGTCAGTGTCCCTGGGGGTGCCCTGCCTGTCCCCTAGGTGTCGTTGGGGGTGCCCTGGGTGTCCCTGGGGGTGCCCTGCCTGTCCCCTAGGTGTCCCTGGGGGTACCCTGGGTGTTCCTGGGGTGCCCTGGCTGTCCCCTTCGTGTCCCTGGGCGTGCCCTGGGTGTCCCTGAGGTGCCCTGGCTGTTTTCAAGGTGTCCCTGTGGGTGCCCAGAGTGTCCCTGGGAGTGCCCTGGCTGTCCCCTAGGGGTCTCTGGGGGTGCCCTGTCTGTCCCGTCAGTGTCCCTGGGGGTGCCCTGCCTGTCCCCTAGGTGTCCCTGGGGGTGCCCGGCCTGTCCCCTAGGTGTCCCTGGGGGTGCCCTGGGTGTCCCTGGAGTGCCCTGGCTGTCCCCTAAATGTCCCTGGGGTGCCCTGGCTGTCCCCTAGGTGTCCCTGGGGGAGTCCTGCCTTCCCCTAGGTGTCCTGGGGGTGCCCTGGCTTTCCCTTGGGTGTCCCTGGGAGTGCCCTGCCTGTCCCCTAGGTGTCCCTGGGGGTGCCCTGGCTGTCTTTAGGGTGCCCTGGCTGTCCCCTAGGTGTCCCTGGGGGTGCCCTGGGTTTCCCTGGAGTGCCCTGGCTGTCCCCTATTTGTCCCTGGGGGGGCCCTGGCTGTCCCCTAGGTGTCCCTGGGGGTGCCCTGGGTGTCCCTGGGGATGCCCTGGCTGTCCCCTAGGTGTCCCTGGGGGTGCGCTGGGTGTCCCTAGGGTGCCTTGGCTGTGCCCTTGGTGTCCCTGGGGGTGCTCTGGCTGTCTCTGGAGTGCGCTGGCTGTCCCCTAGGTGTCCCTGGGGGTGCCCTGGCTGTCTCTGGAGTGCCCTGGCTGTCCCCTAGGTGTCCCTGGGGGTGCCCTGGCTGTCCCCTAGGTGTCACTGGGGGTGCCCTGGCTGTCCCCTACGTGTCCCTGTGGGTGCCCAGGCTGTCCCTAGGGTGTCCTGGCTGTCCCCTAGGTGTCCCTGGGGGTGCCCTGGCAGTGCCTGGAGTGCCCTGGCTGTCCCCTAGGTGTCCCTGGGGGTGCCCTGCCTCTCCCCTAGGTGTCCCTGCGGGTGCCCTGGCTGTCCCCTAGGTGTCCCTGGGGGTGCCCTGGGTGTCCCTGGGGGTGCCCTGGCTGTCCCCTAGGTGGCCCTGGGATTGCCCTGGGTGTCCCTGGGGGTGCCCTGGAGGTCCCCTAGGTGTCCTTGGGGGTGCCCTGGCTGTCCCTGGGGTGCCCTGGCTGTCCCCAAGGTGTCCCTGGGGGTGCCCTGCCTGTCCTCTCGGTGTCCCTGGGGGTGCCCTGGCTGTGCTTTTGGTGTCCCTGGGGGTGCCCTGGCTGTCCCTAGGGTGCCCTGGCTGTCCCCTAGGTGTCCCTGGGTGTTCCCTGGGTGTCCCTGGGCGTGCACAGGGTGTCCCTGGGGTTCCCTGGCTGTCCCCTAGGTGTCCCGGGATGGGCCCTGGCTGTCCCCTAGGTGTCCCTGGGGGTGCACAGGGTGTCCCTGGGGTTCCCTGGCTGTCCCCTAGGTGTCTCTGGGGGGGCCCTGGTGTCCCTGGGTTGCCCTGGCTGTCCCCTAGGTGTCCTTGCCTGTCTCGTATCCTCGACTCCACCTCCGGCGCCATGGTGACTCCCCTCCCAGTCTGGACCATTGTGGCCTCACCCCCTCCCCTGGGGCCATCCGATCCATCCCAGTATAGACCAGTAAGGCACCGAGTGGCCACCATGGACCCCCACACGCCTGCCAGTTCATCCCAGTTCATCCCAGTCCACTCTTTGTCCATCCCAGGTTTCTCTGGTCACCCTCCTAGTGCTCTCAGTCCATCCCAGTCCCGCAGGTGTTGGTGCTTGGGGCTTGATGAGCTGGTGCCTGTCCGCAACGTGGAGCGGCTCTAACGGGACCTCAGGGTGAGGGGGGCGCGGATTTGGGGGGATCCTGGGGGTCCTGAGTTGTCGGGGAGGGGGTTTTTGGGTTGTGGGGGGTCTGGGGGGCGTCCTGGGGGCTGCTTTGGGTGCTTTGGGGGGTATTCGGGAGGCTTGGGCGGCCCATTTGAGGCATCAAAGAACCTGAGGAGGGTTTTGATAGCTCCTGGAGGTGGAGGCGGCGGTGGGGGTGAGCTGGCTGTCCCAGGGGGTTCCTGGCTGTCCCTCGATGTCCCTGGGGTGCCCTGGCTGTCACTTAGGTGTCCCTCGGGGTGCCCTGGCTGTCCCTAGGGTGCCCTGGCTGTCCCCTAGGTGTCCCTGGGGTGCCCTGACTGTCCCTAGGTGTCCCTGGGGGTACCCTGGCTGTCCCTGGAGGTGCCCTGCCTGTCCCCTAGGTGTCCCTGGCGGTGTCCTGCCTTGCCCTAGGTGTCCCTGGGGGTGCCCTGGCTGTCCCCTCCGTGTCCCTGGGGGTGCCCTGGGTGTCCCTGGGGTGCCCTGGCTGACCCCAAGGTGTCCCTTGGGGTGCCCAGAGTGTCCCTAGGAGGTCCCTGGCTGTCCCCTAGGGGTCTCTGGGGGTGCCCTGGCTGTCCCGTCAGAGTCCCTGGGGGTGCCCTGCCTGTCCCTTAGGTGTCCCTGGGTGTGCCCTGGCTGTCCCTAGGGTGCCCTGGCTGTGCCCTCGGTGTCTTTGGGGGTGCCCTGGCTGTCCCTAGGGTGCCATGGCTGTCCCTAGGGTGCCCTGGCTGTCCCCTCAGTGTCCCTGGGGGTGCCCTGGGTGTCCCTGGGTAGCCCTGGCTGTCCCCTAAGTGTCCCTGGGGGGGCCCTGGCTGTCGCCTTGGTGTCCCTGGGGGGGCCCTGGCTGTCCTTGGGGTGCCCTGGCTGTCCTTGGTGTCCCAGAGGGTGCCCTGTCTGTCCCGTAGGTGTCCCTGGGCTGCCCTGGCTGTCCCTAGGGTGCCCTGGCTGTGCCCTAGGTGTCCCTGCGGTGCCATGGCTGTCCCCTCAGTGTCCCTGAGGGTGCCCTGGGTGTCCCTGGCGTGCCCTGGCTGTCTCCTAGGTGTCCCTGGGGGTGCCATGGCTGTTCTCTAGGTGTCCCTGGGGTGCCCTGGGTGTCCCTGGCGTGCCCTGGCTGTCTTCTAGGTGTCCCTGGGAGTGCCCTGGGTGTCCCTGGGGTGCCCTGGCTGTCCCCTAGGTGTCCCTGGGGGGGCCCTGGCTGTCCCCTAGGTGTCCCTGGGGGTGCCCTGGCTGTCCCTGGGGTTCCCTTGCTGTCCCGTAGGTGTCCCTGGGGGTGCCCTGGGTGTCCCTGGGGTACCCTGGCTGTCCCCTAGGTTTCCCTGGGGGTGCCCTGGCTGTCCCCTTGGTGTCCCTGGGGTGCCCTTGCTGTCCCCTAGGTGTCCCTGGGGGTGACCAGGCTGTCCTTGGGGTGCTCTGGCTGTCCCCTAGGTGTCCCTGGGGGTGCCCTGCCTGTCCCCTAGGTGTCCCTGGGGGTGCCCTGGCTGTCCCCTAGGTGTCCCTGGGTGTCCCTGGGCGTGCACAGGGTGTCCCTGGGGTTCCCTGGCTGTCCCCTAGGTGTCCCTGGGGGGGCCCTGGCTGTCCCCTAGGTGTCCCTGGGGGTGCCCTGGGTGTCCCTGGGGGGTCCCTGGCTGTCCCCTAGGTTTCCCTGGGGGTGCCCTGGGTGTCCTTGAGGGGGCCCTGGCTGTCTCCTAGGTGTCCCTGGGGGGGCCCTGGCTGTCCCCTAGGTGTCCCTGGGGGTGCATTAGGTGTCCCTGGGGGTGCCCAGGGTGTCCCTGGGGTTCCCTGGCTGTCCCCTAGGTGTCCCTGGGGGGGCCCTGGTGTCCCTGGGGTGCCCTGACTGTCCCTAGGTGTCCCTTGGGGTGCCCTGGGTGTCCCTGGGGTGCCCTGGGGGTACCCTGGCTGTCCCTGGAGGTGCCCTGCCTGTCCCTTAGGTGTCCCTGGGGGTGCCCTGGCTGTCCCTAGGGTGCCCTGGCTGTGCCCTCGGTGTCTCTGGGGGTGCCCTGGGTGTCCCTAGGGTACCATGGCTGTCCCTAGGGTGCCCTGGCTGTCCCCTCGGTGTCCCTGGGGATGCCCTGGGTGTCCCTGGGGTGCCCTGGCTGTCCCGTCAGTGTCCCTGGGGGTGCCCTGCCTGTCCCCTAGGTGTCCCTGTGGGTGCCCTGCCTGTCCCTATGGTGCCCTGTCTGTCCCCTACGTGTCTCTGGGGGTGCCCTGGCTGTCCCTAGGGTGCCCTGGCTGGGCCCTCAGTGTCTCTGGGAGTGCCCAAGGTGTCCCTTGGCGTGCCCATGGTGTTCCTGGGGTTCCCTGGCTGTCCCCTAGGTGTCCCTGGGGGGGCCCTGGGTGTCCCCTAGGTGTCCCTGGAGGTGCCCTGGCTGTCTTTAGGGTGCCCTGGCTGTCCCCTAGGTGTCCCTTGGGGTGCCCTAGGTGTCCCTGGGGGTGCCCTAGCTGTCCCTGGAGTGCCCTGGCTGTCCCCTAGGTGTCCCTGGGGGGGCCCTGGCTGTCCCCTAGGTGTCCCTGGGGGTGTCCTGCCTTCCCCTAGGTGTCCCTCGGGTGCCCTGGCTTTCCCCTAGGTGTCCCTGGGGGTGCCCTGCGTGTCCCTGGGGTGCCCTGGCTGTCCCCTAGGTGTCCCTGGGGGTGCCCTGGCTGTCCCGTCAGTGTCCCTGGGGGTGCCCTGCCTGTCCCCTAGGTGTCGTTGGGGGTTCCCTGGGTGTCCCTGGGGGTGCCCTGCCTGTCCCCTAGGTGTCCCTAAGGGTGCCCTGGCTGTCTCCTAGGTGTCCCTGGGGGTGCCCAGGGTGTCCCTGGGGTGTCCTGGCTGTCCCCTACGTGTCCCTGGGGGTGCCCTTGCTGTCCCGTAGGTGTCCCTGGGGGTGCCCTGGGTGTCCCCTTGGTGTCCCTGGGGTGCCCTGGCTGTCCCCTAGGTGTCCCTGGGGGTGACCAGGCTGTCCTTGGGGTGCTCTGGCTGTCCCCTAGGTGTCCCTGGGGGTGCCCTGCCTGTCCCCTAGGTGTCCCTGGGGGTGCCCTGGCTGTCCCCTAGGTGTCCCTGGGTGTGCCCTGGGTGTCCCTGGGCGTGCACAGGGTGTCCCTGGGGTTCCCTGGCTGTCCCCTAGGTGTCCCTGGGGGGGCCCTGGCTGTCCCCTAGGTGTCCCTGGGGGTGCCCTGGGTGTCCCTGGGGGGGCCCTGGCTGTCCCCTAGGTTTCCCTGGGGGTGCCCTGGGTGTCCTTGGGGGGGCCCTGGCTGTCCCCTAGGTTTCCCTGGGGGTGCCCTGGGTGTCCCTGGGGGGGCCCGGGCTGTCCCCTAGGTTTCCCTGGGGGTGCTCTGGGTGTCCCTGGGGGGGCCCTGGCTGTCCCCTAGGTGTCCCTGGGGGGGCCCTGGTGTCCCTGGGGTGCCCTGACTGTCCCTAGGTGTCCCTGGGGGTGCCCTGGGTGTCCCTGGGGTGCCCTGGGGGTACCCTGGCTGTCCCTGGAGGTGCCCTGCCTGTCCCTTAGGTGTCCCTGGGGGTGCCCTGGCTGTCCCTAGGGTGCCCTGGCTGTGCCCTCGGTGTCTCTGGGGGTGCCCTGGGTGTCCCTAGGATACCATGGCTGTCCCTAGGGTGCCCTGGCTGTCCCCTCGGTGTCCCTGGGGATGCCCTGGGTGTCCCTGGGGTGCCCTGGCTGTCCTGTCAGTGTCCCTGGGGGTGCCCTGCCTGTCCCCTAGGTGTCCCTGTGGGTACCCTGCCTGTCCCTCTGGTGCCCTGGCTGTCCCCTACGTGTCCCTGGGGGTGCCCTGGCTGTCCCTAGGGTGCCCTGGCTGGGCACTCAGTGCCTCTGGGAGTGCCCAAGGTGTCCCTTGGCGTGCCCATGGTGTTCCTGGGGTTCCCTGGCTGTCCCCTAGGTGTCCCTGGGGGGGCCCTGGGTGTCCCCTAGGTGTCCCTGGAGGTGCCCTGGCTGTCTTTAGGGTGCCCTGGCTGTCCCCTAGGTGTCCCTGGTGGTGCCCTAGGTGTCCCTGGGGGTGCCCTGGCTGTCCCTGGAGTGCCCTGGCTGTCCCCTAGGTGTCCCTGGGGGGGCCCTGGCAGTCCCCTAGGTGTCCCTGGGGGTGTCCTGCCTTCCCCTAGGTGTCCCTCGGGTGCCCTGGCTTTCCCCTAGGTGTCCCTGGGGGTGCCCTGCGTGTCCCTGGGGTGCCCTGGCTGTCCTCTAGGTGTCCCTGGGGGTGCCCTGGCTGTCCCGTCAGTGTCCCTGGGGGTGCCCTGCCTGTCCCCTAGGTGTCGTTGGGGGTGCCCTGGGTGTCCCTGGGGGTGCCCTGCCTGTCCCCTAGGTGTCCCTGGGGGTACCCTGGGTGTTCCTGGGGTGCCCTGGCTGTCCCCTTCGTGTCCCTGGGCGTGCCCTGGGTGTCCCTGAGGTGCCCTGGCTGTTTTCAAGGTGTCCCTGTGGGTGCCCAGAGTGTCCCTGGGAGTGCCCTGGCTGTCCCCTAGGGGTCTCTGGGGGTGCCCTGTCTGTCCCGTCAGTGTCCCTGGGGGTGCCCTGCCTGTCCCCTAGGTGTCCCTGGGGGTGCCCGGCCTGTCCCCTAGGTGTCCCTGGGGGTGCCCTGGGTGTCCCTGGAGTGCCCTGGCTGTCCCCTAAATGTCCCTGGGGTGCCCTGGCTGTCCCCTAGGTGTCCCTGGGGGAGTCCTGCCTTCCCCTAGGTGTCCTGGGGGTGCCCTGGCTTTCCCTTGGGTGTCCCTGGGAGTGCCCTGCCTGTCCCCTAGGTGTCCCTGGGGGTGCCCTGGCTGTCTTTAGGGTGCCCTGGCTGTCCCCTAGGTGTCCCTGGGGGTGCCCTGCCTGTCCCCTAGGTGTCCCTGGGGATGCCCTGGCTGTCCTCTAGGTGTCCCTGGGGGTGCCCTGGGTGTCCCTGGGGATGCCCTGGCTGTCCCCTAGGTGTCCCTGGGGGTGCGCTGGGTGTCCCTAGGGTGCCTTGGCTGTGCCCTTGGTGTCCCTGGGGGTGCTCTGGCTGTCTCTGGAGTGCGCTGGCTGTCCCCTAGGTGTCCCTGGGGGTGCCCTGGCTGTCTCTGGAGTGCCCTGGCTGTCCCCTAGGTGTCCCTGGGGGTGCCCTGGCTGTCCCCTAGGTGTCACTGGGGGTGCCCTGGCTGTCCCCTACGTGTCCCTGTGGGTGCCCAGGCTGTCCCTAGGGTGTCCTGGCTGTCCCCTAGGTGTCCCTGGGGGTGCCCTGGCAGTGCCTGGAGTGCCCTGGCTGTCCCCTAGGTGTCCCTGGGGGTGCCCTGCCTCTCCCCTAGGTGTCCCTGCGGGTGCCCTGGCTGTCCCCTAGGTGTCCCTGGGGGTGCCCTGGGTGTCCCTGGGGGTGCCCTGGCTGTCCCCTAGGTGTCCCTGGGATTGCCCTGGGTGTCCCTGGGGGTGCCCTGGAGGTCCCCTAGGTGTCCTTGGGGGTGCCCTGGCTGTCCCTGGGGTGCCCTGGCTGTCCCCAAGGTGTCCCTGGGGGTGCCCTGCCTGTCCTCTCGGTGTCCCTGGGGGTGCCCTGGCTGTGCTTTTGGTGTCCCTGGGGGTGCCCTGGCTGTCCCTAGGGTGCCCTGGCTGTCCCCTAGGTGTCCCTGGGTGTTCCCTGGGTGTCCCTGGGCGTGCACAGGGTGTCCCTGGGGTTCCCTGGCTGTCCCCTAGGTGTCCCGGGATGGGCCCTGGCTGTCCCCTAGGTGTCCCTGGGGGTGCACAGGGTGTCCCTGGGGTTCCCTGGCTGTCCCCTAGGTGTCTCTGGGGGGGCCCTGGTGTCCCTGGGTTGCCCTGGCTGTCCCCTAGGTGTCCTTGCCTGTCTCGTATCCTCGACTCCACCTCCGGCGCCATGGTGACTCCCCTCCCAGTCTGGACCATTGTGGCCTCACCCCCTCCCCTGGGGCCATCCGATCCATCCCAGTATAGACCAGTAAGGCACCGAGTGGCCACCATGGACCCCCACACGCCTGCCAGTTCATCCCAGTTCATCCCAGTCCACTCTTTGTCCATCCCAGGTTTCTCTGGTCACCCTCCTAGTGCTCTCAGTCCATCCCAGTCCCGCAGGTGTTGGTGCTTGGGGCTTGATGAGCTGGTGCCTGTCCGCAACGTGGAGCGGCTCTAACGGGACCTCAGGGTGAGGGGGGCGCGGATTTGGGGGGATCCTGGGGGTCCTGAGTTGTCGGGGAGGGGGTTTTTGGGTTGTGGGGGGTCTGGGGGGCGTCCTGGGGGCTGCTTTGGGTGCTTTGGGGGGTATTCGGGAGGCTTGGGCGGCCCATTTGAGGCATCAAAGAACCTGAGGAGGGTTTTGATAGCTCCTGGAGGTGGAGGCGGCGGTGGGGGTGAGCTGGCTGTCCCAGGGGGTTCCTGGCTGTCCCTCGATGTCCCTCGGGTGCCCTGGCTGTCACTTAGGTGTCCCTCGGGGTGCCCTGGCTGTCCCTAGGGTGCCCTGGCTGTCCCCTAGGTGTCCCTGGGGTGCCCTGACTGTCCCTAGGTGTCCCTGGGGGTACCCTGGCTGTCCCTGGAGGTGCCCTGCCTGTCCCCTAGGTGTCCCTGGCGGTGTCCTGCCTTGCCCTAGGTGTCCCTGGGGGTGCCCTGGCTGTCCCCTCCGTGTCCCTGGGGGTGCCCTGGGTGTCCCTGGGGTGCCCTGGCTGACCCCAAGGTGTCCCTTGGGGTGCCCAGAGTGTCCCTAGGAGGTCCCTGGCTGTCCCCTAGGGGTCTCTGGGGGTGCCCTGGCTGTCCCGTCAGAGTCCCTGGGGGTGCCCTGCCTGTCCTTTAGGTGTCCCTGGGTGTGCCCTGGCTGTCCCTAGGGTGCCCTGGCTGTGCCCTCGGTGTCTTTGGGGGTGCCCTGGCTGTCCCTAGGGTGCCATGGCTGTCCCTAGGGTGCCCTGGCTGTCCCCTCAGTGTCCCTGGGGGTGCCCTGGGTGTCCCTGGGTAGCCCTGGCTGTCCCCTAGGTGTCCCTGGGGGGGCCCTGGCTGTCGCCTTGGTGTCCCTGGGGGGGCCCTGGCTGTCCTTGGGGTGCCCTGGCTGTCCTTGGTGTCCCAGAGGGTGCCCTGTCTGTCCCGTAGGTGTCCCTGGGCTGCCCTGGCTGTCCCTAGGGTGCCCTGGCTGTGCCCTAGGTGTCCCTGCGGTGCCATGGCTGTCCCCTCAGTGTCCCTGAGGGTGCCCTGGGTGTCCCTGGCGTGCCCTGGCTGTCTTCTAGGTGTCCCTGGGAGTGCCCTGGGTGTCCCTGGGGTGCCCTGGCTGTCCCCTAGGTGTCCCTGGGGGGGCCCTGGCTGTCCCCTAGGTGTCCCTGGGGGTGCCCTGGCTGTCCCTGGGGTTCCCTTGCTGTCCCGTAGGTGTCCCTGGGGGTGCCCTGGGTGTCCCTGGGGTACCCTGGCTGTCCCCTAGGTTTCCCTGGGGGTGCCCTGGCTGTCCCCTTGGTGTCCCTGGGGTGCCCTGGCTGTCACCTAGGTGTCCCTGGGGGTGCCCTGTTTGTCCTTGGGGTGCTCGGGCTGTCCCCTAGCTGTCCCTGGGGGTGCCCTGGGTATCCCTGGGGTGCCCTGGGGGTGCCCTGCCTGTCCTCTAGGTGTCCCTGGGGGTGCCATGGCTGTCCCCTAGGTGTCCCTCGGGGTGCCCTGGCTGTCCCCTAGGCGGCCCTTGGGGTGCCCTGGGTGTCCCTGGGGTGCCCTGGCTTTCTCCTAGGTGTCCCTTGGGGTGCCCTGGGTGTCCCTGAGGGTGCCCTGGCTGTGCCCTTGGTGTCCCTGCGTGTCCCCTAGGTGTCCTTCGGGGTGCCCTGGCTGTCCCTAGGGTGGCATGGCTGTGCCCTCGGTGTCCCTGGGGGTGCCCTGGCTGTCCCTAGGGTGCCCTGGCTGTCCCCTAGGTGTCCCTGGGGGTGCCCTGGGTGTGCCTGGGGTGCCCTGGCTGTCCCCTAGGTGTCTCTGGGGGTGCCCTGGCTGTCCCCTAAGTGTCCCTGGGGGTGCCCTGGGTGTCCCTGGGGTGCCCTGGCTGTCCCCTAGGTGTCCCTGGGGGGGCCCTGGCTGTCCCCTAGGTGTCCCTGGGGGTGCCCTGCGTGTCCCTGGGTGTGCTCTGGAGGTCCCCTAGGTGTCCCTGGTGGTGCCCTGGCTGTCCCTGGGGTGCCCTGGCTGTCCCCAAGTTGTCCCTGGCGGTGCCCTGCCTGTCCTCTCGGTGTCTCTGGGGGTGCCCTGGCTGTCCCCTAAGTGTCCCTGGGGGTGCCCTGGGTGTCCCTGGGGTGCCCTGGCTTTCCCACCGGTGTCCCTGGGGGTGCCCTGCCTGTCCCCTAGGTGTCCCTGGGGGGGCCCTGGCTGTCCCCTAGCTGTCCCTGGGGGGGCCCAGGCTGTCCCCTAGGTGTCCCTGGGGGTGCCCTGCCTGTCCCCTAGGTGTCCCTGGGGGTGCCCTGGCTGTCCCCTTGGTGTCCCTAGGGTGCCCTGTCTGTGCCCTTGGTGTCCCTGGGGGTGCCCTGGCTGTTCCTAGGGTGCCCTGGCTGTGCCCTTGGTGTCCCTGGGGGTGCCCTGGCTGTCCCTAGGGTGCCCTGGCTGTGCCCTTGGTGTCCCTGGGGGTGCCCTGGCTGTCCGTAGGGTGCCCTGGCTGTGCCCTAGGTGTCCCTGGAGTGCCCTGGCTGTCCCTGGGGGTGCCATGGCTGTCCCCTCGTTGTCCCTGGGGGTACCCTGCGTGTCCCCTAGGTGTCCTTGGGGGTGCCCTAGCTGTCCCCTACGTGTCCCTTGGGTGACCTGGCTGTTCCCTAGGTGTCCCTGGTGTGCCCTGGCTGTCCCTAGGGTGTCCTGACTGTCCCCAAGGTGTCCCTGTGGGTGCCCAGAGTGTCCCTGGGAGTGCCCTGGCTGTCCCCTAGGGGTCTCTTGGGGTGCCCTGGCTGTCCCCTCGGTGTCCCTGGGGGTGCCCTGCCTGTCCCCTAGGTGTCCCTGGGGGGTCCTGGCTGTCCCCTAGGTGTCCCTGGGGGTGCTCTGGGTGTCCCCTTGGTGTCCCTGGGGGTGCCCTGACTGTCCTTGTGGTGCCCAGGGGGTGCCCTGGCTGTGCCCTAGGTGTCTCTGGGGGTGCCCTGGCTGTCCCCTAAGTGTCCCTGGGGGTGCCCTGGGTGTCCCTGGGGTGCCCTGGCTGTCCCCTAGGTGTCCCTGGGGGGGCCCTGGCTGTCCCCTAGGTGTCCCTGGGGGTGCCCTGCGTGTCCCTGGGTGTGCTCTGGAGGTCCCCTAGGTGTCCCTGGTGGTGCCCTGGCTGTCCCTGGGGTGCCCTGGCTGTCCCCAAGTTGTCCCTGGCGGTGCCCTGCCTGTCCTCTCGGTGTCTCTGGGGGTGCCCTGGCTGTCCCCTAAGTGTCCCTGGGGGTGCCCTGGGTGTCCCTGGGGTGCCCTGGCTTTCCCACCGGTGTCCCTGGGGGTGCCCTGCCTGTCCCCTAGGTGTCCCTGGGGGGGCCCTGGCTGTCCCCTAGCTGTCCCTGGGGGGGCCCAGGCTGTCCCCTAGGTGTCCCTGGGGGTGCCCTGCCTGTCCCCTAGGTGTCCCTGGGGGTGCCCTGGCTGTCCCCTTGGTGTCCCTAGGGTGCCCTGTCTGTGCCCTTGGTGTCCCTGGGGGTGCCCTGGCTGTTCCTAGGGTGCCCTGGCTGTGCCCTTGGTGTCCCAGGGGGTGCCCTGGCTGTCCCTAGGGTGCCCTGGCTGTGCCCTTGGTGTCCCTGGGGGTGCCCTGGCTGTCCGTAGGGTGCCCTGGCTGTGCCCTAGGTGTCCCTGGAGTGCCCTGGCTGTCCCTGGGGGTGCCATGGCTGTCCCCTCGTTGTCCCTGGGGGTACCCTGCGTGTCCCCTAGGTGTCCTTGGGGGTGCCCTAGCTGTCCCCTACGTGTCCCTTGGGTGACCTGGCTGTTCCCTAGGTGTCCCTGGTGTGCCCTGGCTGTCCCTAGGGTGTCCTGACTGTCCCCAAGGTGTCCCTGTGGGTGCCCAGAGTGTCCCTGGGAGTGCCCTGGCTGTCCCCTAGGGGTCTCTGGGGGTGCCCTGGCTGTCCCCTCGGTGTCCCTGGGGGTGCCCTGCCTGTCCCCTAGGTGTCCCTGGGGGGTCCTGGCTGTCCCCTAGGTGTCCCTGGGGGTGCTCTGGGTGTCCCCTTGGTGTCCCTGGGGGTGCCCTGACTGTCCTTGTGGTGCCCAGGGGGTGCCCTGGCTGTGCCCTTGGTGTCCTTGGGGGTGCCCAGGCTGTCCCTAGGGTGTCCTGGCTGTCCCCTAGGTGTCCCTGGGGGTGCCCTGGCAGTCCCTGGAGTGCCCTGGCTGTCCCCTAGGTGTCCCTGGGGGTGCCCTGGCTGTCTCCTAGGTGTCCCTGGGGGTGCCCTGGCTGTCCCCTAGGTGTCCCTGGGGGTGCCCTGCCTCTCCCCTAGGTGTCCCTGCGGGTGCCCTGGCTGTCCCCTAGGTGTCCCTTGGGGTGCCCTGGGTGTCCCTGGGGGTGCCCTGGCTGTCCCCTAGGTGTCCCTGGGGGTGCCCTGGGTGTCCCTGGGGGTGCCCTCGCTGTCCCTGGGGTGCCCTGGTTGTCCCCTAGGTGGCCCTGGGATTGCCCTGGGTGTCCCTGGGGGTGCCCTGGAGGTCCCCTAGGTGTCCTTGGGGGTGCCCTGGCTGTCCCTGGGGTGCCCTGGCTGTCCCCAAGGTGTCCCTGGGGGTGCCCTGCCTGTCCTCTCGGTGTCCCTGGGGGTGCCCTGGCTGTGCTTTTGGTGTCCCTGGGGGTGCCCTGGCTGTCCCTAGGGTGCCCTGGCTGTCCCCTAGGTGTCCCTGGGTGTTCCCTGGGTGTCCCTGGGCGTGCACAGGGTGTCCCTGGGGTTCCCTGGCTGTCCCCTAGGTGTCCCGGGATGGGCCCTGGCTGTCCCCTAGGTGTCCCTGAGGGTGCACAGGGTGTCCCTGGGGTTCCCTGGCTGTCCCCTAGGTGTCCCGGGATGGGCCCTGGCTGTCCCCTAGGTGTCCTTGGGGGTGCCCTGGCTGTCCCTGGGGTTCCCTGGCTGTCCCCAAGGTGTCCCTGGGGGTGCCCTGCCTGTCCTCTCGGTGTCCCTGGGGGTGCCCTGGCTGTGCTTTTGGTGTCCCTGGGGGTGCCCTGGCTGTCCCTAGGGTGCCCTGGCTGTCCCCTAGGTGTCCCTGGGTGTGCCCTGGGTGTCCCTGGGCGTGCACAGGGTGTCCCTGGGGTTCCCTGGCTGTCCCCTAGGTGTCTCTGGGGGGGCCCTTGTGTCCCTGGGTTGCCCTGGCTGTCCCCTAGGTGTCCTTGCCTCGCTCGTATCCTCGACTCCGCCTCCGGCGCCATGGTGACTCCCCTCCCAGTCTGGACCATTGTGGCCTCACCCCCTCCCCTGGGGCCATCCGACCCATCCCAGTATAGACCAGTAAGGCACCGAGTGGCCACCATGGACCCCCACATGCCTGCCCGTTCATCCCAGTTCATCCCAGTCCACTCTTTGTCCATCCCAGGTTTCTCTGGTCACCCTCCCAGTGCTCTCAGTCCATCCCAGTCCCGCAGGTGTTGGTGCTTGGGGCTTGATGAGCTGGTGCCTGTCCGCAACGTGGAGCGGCTCAAACGGGACCTCAGGGTGAGGGGGGCGCGGATTTGGGGGGATCCTGGGGGTCCTGAGTTGTCGGGGAGGGGGTTTTTGGGTTGTGGGGGGTCTGGGGGGCGTCCTGGGGGCTGCTTTGGGTGCTTTGGGGGGTATTCGGGAGGCTTGGGCGGCCCATTTGAGGCATCAAAGAACCTGAGGAGGGTTTTGATAGCTCCTGGAGGTGGAGGCGGCGGTGGGGGTGAGCTGGCTGTCCCAGGGGGTTCCTGGCTGTCCCTCGATGTCCCTCGGGTGCCCTGGCTGTCACTTAGGTGTCCCTCGGGGTGCCCTGGCTGTCCCTAGGGTGCCCTGGCTGTCCCCTAGGTGTCCCTGGGGTGCCCTGACTGTCCCTAGGTGTCCCTGGGGGTACCCTGGCTGTCCCTGGAGGTGCCCTGCCTGTCCCCTAGGTGTCCCTGGCGGTGTCCTGCCTTGCCCTAGGTGTCCCTGGGGGTGCCCTGGCTGTCCCCTCCGTGTCCCTGGGGGTGCCCTGGGTGTCCCTGGGGTGCCCTGGCTGACCCCAAGGTGTCCCTTGGGGTGCCCAGAGTGTCCCTAGGAGGTCCCTGGCTGTCCCCTAGGGGTCTCTGGGGGTGCCCTGGCTGTCCCGTCAGAGTCCCTGGGGGTGCCCTGCCTGTCCCTTAGGTGTCCCTGGGTGTGCCCTGGCTGTCCCTAGGGTGCCCTGGCTGTGCCCTCGGTGTCTTTGGGGGTGCCCTGGCTGTCCCTAGGGTGCCATGGCTGTCCCTAGGGTGCCCTGGCTGTCCCCTCAGTGTCCCTGGGGGTGCCCTGGGTGTCCCTGGGTAGCCCTGGCTGTCCCCTAGGTGTCCCTGGGGGGGCCCTGGCTGTCGCCTTGGTGTCCCTGGGGGGGCCCTGGCTGTCCTTGGGGTGCCCTGGCTGTCCTTGGTGTCCCAGAGGGTGCCCTGTCTGTCCCGTAGGTGTCCCTGAGCTGCCCTGGCTGTCCCTAGGGTGCCCTGGCTGTGCCCTAGGTGTCCCTGCGGTGCCATGGCTGTCCCCTCAGTGTCCCTGAGGGTGCCCTGGGTGTCCCTGGCGTGCCCTGGCTGTCTCCTAGGTGTCCCTGGGGGTGCCATGGCTGTTCTCTAGGTGTCCCTGGGGTGCCCTGGGTGTCCCTGGCGTGCCCTGGCTGTCTTCTAGGTGTCCCTGGGAGTGCCCTGGGTGTCCCTGGGGTGCCCTGGCTGTCCCCTAGGTGTCCCTGGGGGGGCCCTGGCTGTCCCCTAGGTGTCCCTGGGGGTGCCCTGGCTGTCCCTGGGGTACCCTGGCTGTCCCCTAGGTTTCCCTGGGGGTGCCCTGGCTGTCCCCTTGGTGTCCCTGGGGTGCCCTGGCTGTCCCCTAGGTGTCCCTGGGGGTGCCCTGTTTGTCCTTGGGGTGCTCGGGCTGTCCCCTAGCTGTCCCTGGGGGTGCCCTGGGTATCCCTGGGGTGCCCTGGGGGTGCCCTGCCTGTCCTCTAGGTGTCCCTGGGGGTGCCATGGCTGTCCCCTAGGTGTCCCTCGGGGTGCCCTGGCTGTCCCCTAGGCGGCCCTTGGGGTGCCCTGGGTGTCCCTGGGGTGCCCTGGCTTTCTCCTAGGTGTCCCTTGGGGTGCCCTGGGTGTCCCTGAGGGTGCCCTGGCTGTGCCCTTGGTGTCCCTGCGTGTCCCCTAGGTGTCCTTCGGGGTGCCCTGGCTGTCCCTAGGGTGGCATGGCTGTGCCCTCGGTGTCCCTGGGGGTGCCCTGGCTGTCCCTAGGGTGCCCTGGCTGTCCCCTAGGTGTCCCTGGGGGTGCCCTGGGTGTGCCTGGGGTGCCCTGGCTGTCCCCTAGGTGTCTCTGGGGGTGCCCTGGCTGTCCCCTAAGTGTCCCTGGGGGTGCCCTGGGTGTCCCTGGGGTGCCCTGGCTGTCCCCTAGGTGTCCCTGGGGGGGCCCTGGCTGTCCCCTAGGTGTCCCTGGGGGTGCCCTGCGTGTCCCTGGGTGTGCTCTGGAGGTCCCCTAGGTGTCCCTGGTGGTGCCCTGGCTGTCCCTGGGGTGCCCTGGCTGTCCCCAAGTTGTCCCTGGCGGTGCCCTGCCTGTTCTCTCGGTGTCTCTGGGGGTGCCCTGGCTGTCCCCTAAGTGTCCCTGGGGGTCGCCTAGGTGTCCCTGGGGGTGCCCTCGCTGTCCCTGGGGTGCCCTGGCTGTCCCCTAGGTGTCCCTGGTGGTGCCCTGGTGTCCCTCGGGGTGCCCTGGCTGTCCCCTAGGTGTCCCTGGGGGTGCCGTTGGTGTGCCTGGGGTGCCTTGTCTGTCCTCTAGGTGTCCCTGGGGTTGCCTTGGGTGTCCCTGGGGTGCTCTGGATGTCCCCTTGGTATCCCTGGGGGTTCCCTGGCTGTCCCCTTGGTGTCCCTAGGGTGCCCTGTCCGTGCCCTTGGTGTCCCTGGGGGTGCCCTGGCTGTCCCCTTGGTGTCCCTAGGGTGCCCTGTCTGTGCCCTTGGTGTCCCTGGGGGTGCCCTGGCTGTCCCTAGGGTGCCCTGGCTGTGCCCTTGGTGTCCCTGGGGGTGCCCTGGCTGTCCCTAGGGTGCCCTGGCTGTCCCCAAGGTGTCCCTGGGGGTGCCATGGCTGTCCCCTCGTTGTCCCTGGGGGTACCCTTCGTGTCCCCTAGGTGTCCTTGGGGGTGCCCTGGCTGTGCCCTACGTGTCGCTGGGGTGCCCTGGCTGTTCCCTAGGAGGCCCAGGGGGTGCTTTGGCTGTCCCTAGGGTGCCCTGCCTGTCCTTTACGTGTCCCTGGGGGTGCCATGCCTGTCCCCTAGGTGTCCCTGGGGGTGCCCTGCCTGTCCCCAGGGTGCCCTGGCTGTGCCCTCGGTGTCTCTGGGGGTGCCCTGGCGGTCCCTAGGGTTCCCTGCCTGTCCCCTCGGTGTCCCTGGGGGTGCCATGGCTGTCCTTAGGGTGCCCTGTCTGTCCCCTAGGGGTCTCTGGGGGTGCCCTGCCTGTCCCCTAGGTGTCCCTGGGGGTGCCCTCCCTGTCCCTGGGGTGCCCTGGCTGTCCCCTACGTGTCCCTGGGGGTGCCCTGGGTGTCCCTGGGGGTGCCCTTGCTGTCCCTTAGGTGTCCCTGTGGGTGCCCTGGGTGTCCCTGGGGTGCCCTGGCTGTCCCCTAGGTGTCCCTGGGGCTGCCCTGGCTGTCCCCTAGGTGTCCCTGGGGTGCCCTGGCTGTCCCCTAGGTGTCCCTGTGGGTGCCCTGGCTGTCCTTGGGGTGCTCTGGCTGTCCCCTTGGTGTCCCTGGGGGTGCCCTGGGTGTCCCTGGGGTGCACTGGGGGTGCCCTGCCTGTCCCCTAGCTGTCCCTGGGGGGGCCCTGGCCATCCCCTAGGTGTCCCTTGGGGTTTTCTGCCTGTCCCCTTGGTGTCCCTGGGGGTGCCCTGGGTGTCCCTGGGGGTGCCCTGGCTGTCCCCTACGTGTCCCTGGCGGTTCCCGGCCTGTCCCCTAGGTGTCCCTGGGGGTTCCCTGGGTGTCCCTGGAGTGCCCTGGCTGTCACCTAAATGTCCCTGGGGGTGCCCTGGGTGTCCCTGGAGTGCCCTAGCTGTCCCCTAAATGTCCCTGGGGGTGCCCTGGCTGTCCCCTAGGTGTCCCTGGGGGGGCCCTGGCTGTCCCCTTGGTGTCCCTGGCGGGGCCCTCGCTTTCCTTGGGGTGCCCTGGCTGTCCTTGGTGTCCCAGAGGGTGCCCTGGCTGTCCCGTAGGTATCCCTGGGCTGCCCTGGCTGTCCCTAGGGTGCCCTGGCTGTGCCCTAGGTGTCCCTGCGGTGCCATGGCTGTCCCCTCAGTGTCCCTGAGGGTGCCCTGGGTGTCCCTGGCGTGCCCTGGCTGTCTCCTAGGTGTCCCTGGGGGTGCCATGGCTGTTCTCTAGGTGTCCATGGGGTGCCCTGGGTGTCCCTGGCGTGCCCTGGCTGTCTCCTAGGTGTCCCTGGGAGTGCCCTGGGTGTCCCTGGGGTGCCCTGGCTGTCCCCTAGGTGTCCCTGGGGGGGCCCTGGCTGTCCCCTAGGCGTCCCTGGGGGTGCCCTGGCTGTCCCTGGGGTGCCCTGGCTGTCCCCTAGGTGTCCCTGGGGGTGCCCTCGCTGTCCCTGGGGTGCCCTGGCTGTCCCCTAGGTGTCCCTGGGCGTCCCCTTGGTGTCCCTGGGGGTGCCCAGGGTGTCCCTTAGGTGTCCCTGGGGGTGCCCTGGGTGTCCCTGGGGATGCCCTGGCTGTCCCCTAGGTGTCCCTGGGGGTTCCCTGCGTGTCCCCTAGGTGTCCTTGGGGGTGCCCTGGCTGTCCCTAGGGTGGCATGGCTGTGCCCTCGGTGTCCCTGGGGGTGCCCTGGCTGTCCCTAGGGTGCCATGGCTGTCCCCTAGGTGTCCGTGGGGGTGCCCTGGCTGTCCCCTAAGTGTCCCTGGGGGTGCCCTGGGTGTCCCTGGGGTGCCCTGGCTGTCCCCTAGGTGTCCCTGGGGGGGCCCTGGCTGTCCCTTAGGTGTCCCTGGGGGTGCCCTGGGTGTCCCTGGGTGTGCTCTGGAGGTCCCCTAGGTGTCCCTGGGGGTGCCCTAACTGTCCCTCGGGTGCCCTGGCTGTCCCCAAGTTATCCCTGGCGGTGCCCTGCCTGTCCTCTCGGTGTCCCTGGGGGTGCCCTGGCTGTCCCTAGGGTGCCCTGGCTGTGCCCTTGGTGTCCCTGGGGGTGCCGTGGCTGTCCCTAGGGTGCCCTGGCTGTCCCCTAGGTGTCCCTGGGGGTGCCATGGCTGTCCCCTCGTTGTCCCTGGGGGTACCCTGCGTGTCCCCTAGGTGTCCTTGGGGGTGCCCTGGCTTCCCCCTCGGTGTCCCTGGGGGTGCCCTGTCTGTCCCCTTGGTGTCCCAGGGTTGCCCTGGGTGTCCCTGGGGTGCCCTGGCTGTCCCCTAGGTGTCCCTGGGGGTACCCTGGCTGTCCCCTTGGTGTCCCTGGGGTGCCCTGGCTGTCCCCTTGGTGTCCCTGGGGGAGCCCTGGGTGTCCCTGGGGTGCCCTGGGGGTGCCCTGCCTGTCCCCTAGGTGTCCCTGGGGGTGCCATGCCTGTCCCCTAGGTGTCCCTGGGTGTGCCCTGGCTGTCCCTAGGGTGCCCTGGCTTTCCCCTAGGTGTCCCTGGGGGTGACCTGCCTGTCCCCTAGGTGTCCCTGGGGGTGCCCTGGCTGTCCCCAGGGTGCCCTGGCTGTGCCCTCGGTGTCTCTGGGGGTGCCCTGGCTGTCCCCTCGGTGTCCCTGGGGGTTCCCGGGCTGTCCCTAGTGTGCCGTGGCTGTCCCCTAGGTGTCCCTGGGGGTGCCCTGGGTGTGCCTGGGGTGCCCTGGCTGTCCCCTAGGTGTCCCTGGGGGTGACCTGGGTGTCCCTGGGGATGCCCTGGCTGTCCCCTAGGTGTCCCTGGGTGTCCCTGGGGTGCCCTGGGGGTGCCCTGCCTGTCCTCTAGTTGTCCTTGGGGGTGCCCTGTCTGTCCCCTAGGTTTCCCTGGGGGTGCCCTGGCTGTCCCCTAGGTGTCCCTGGGGGTGCCCTCGCTGTCCCTGGGGTGCCCTGGCTGTCCCCTAGGTGTCCCTGGGGGGGCCCTGGCTGTCCCCTAGGTGTCCCTGGGGGTGCCCTGGGTGTCCCTGGGTGTGCTCTGGAGGTCCCCTAGGTGTCCCTGGGGGTGCCCTAACTGTCCCTCGGGTGCCCTGGCTGTCCCCAAGTTGTCCCTGGCGGTGCCCTGCCTGTCCTCTCGGTGTCCCTGGGGGTGCCCTGGCTGTCCCTGGGAGTGCACAGGGTGTCCCTGGGGTTCCCTGGCTGTCCCCTAGGTGTCCCTGGGGGGGCCCTGGCTGTCCCCTAGGTGTCCCTGGGGGTGCCCTGGCTGTCCCCTACGTGTCCGTGGAGCTGCCCTGGGTGTCCCTGGGGTGCCCTGGGGGTGCCCTGGCTGACCCTGCAGTGCCCTGGCTGTCTCCTAGGTGTCCCTGGGGGGTCCCCTGGCTGTCCCCTAGGTGTCCCTGGGGGTGCCCTGGCTGTCCCTAGGGTGCCCTGGGGGTGCCCTGGCTGTCCCTGGAGTGCCCTGGCTGTCCCCTAGGTGTCCCTGGGCGTGCCCTTCCTGTCCTCTAGGTGTCCCTGGGGGTTCCCTGGCTGTCCCTCGGGTTCCCTGGCTGTCCCCTAGGTGTCCCTGGGGGTGGCTAGGGTGTCCCTGGGGTTCCCTGGCTGTCCCCTAGGTGTCCCTGGGGGGGCCCTGGGTGTCCCTGGGGGTGCACAGGGTGTCAGTGGGGTTCCCTGGCTGTCCCGTACTTGTCCCTGGGGTTCCCTGCCTGTCCCCTAGGTTTCCCTGGGGGTGCCCTGAGTGTCCCTGGGCTGCCCTGGCTGTCCCCTAGGTGTCCCTGGGGGTGCCCTCGCTGTCCCTGGGGTGCCCTGGCTGTCCCCTAGGTGTCCCTGAGGGTGCACAGGGTGTCCCCTAGGTGTCCCTGGGGGTCCCCTTGGTGTCCCTGGGGGTGCCCTGGCTGTCCCCTAGGTGGCCCTGGGGGTGCCCTGGCTGTCCCTGGAGTGCCCTGGCTGTCCCCTAGGTGTCCCTGGGGGGGCCCTGGCTGTCCCCTAGGTGTCCCTGGGGGTGCCCAGGGTGTCCCTGGGGTTCCCTGGCTGTCCCCTAGGTGTCCCTGGGTGTGCCCTGGGTGTCCCTGGGCGTGCACAGGGTGTCCCTGGGCGTGCACAGGGTGTCCCTGGGGTTCCCTGGCTGTCCCCTAGGTGTCTCTGGGGGGGCCCTTGTGTCCCTGGGTTGCCCTGGCTGTCCCCTAGGTGTCCTTGCCTCGCTCGTATCCTCCGACGCCATGGTGACTCCCCTCCCAGTCTGGACCATTGTGGCCTCACCCCCTCCCCTGGGGCCATCCGACCCATCCCAGTATAGACCAGTAAGGCACCGAGTGGCCACCATGGACCCCCACACGCCTGCCAGTTCATCCCAGTTCATCCCAGTCCACTCTTTGTCCATCCCAGGTTTCTCTGGTCACCCTCCCAGTGCTCTCAGTCCATCCCAGTCCCGCAGGTGTTGGTGCTTGGGGCTTGATGAGCTGGTGCCTGTCCGCAACGTGGAGCGGCTCAAACGGGACCTCAGGGTGAGGGGGGCGCGGATTTGGGGGGATCCTGGGGGTCCTGAGTTGTCGTGGAGGGGGTTTTTGGGTTGTGGGGGGTCTGGGGGGCGTCCTGGGGGCTGCTTTGGGTGCTTTGGGGGGTATTCGGGAGGTTTGGGCGGCCCATTTGAGGCATCAAAGAACCTGAGGAGGGTTTTGATAGCTCCTGGAGATGGAGGCGGCCGTGGGGGTGAGCTGGCTGTCCCAGGGGGTTCCTGGCTGTCCCTCGATGTCCCTGGGGTGCCCTGGCTGTCACTTAGGTGTCCCTCGGGGTGCCCTGGCTGTCCCTAGGGTGCCCTGGCTGTCCCCTAGGTGTCCCTGGGGTGCCCTGACTGTCCCTAGGTGTCCCTGGGGGTACCCTGGCTGTCCCTGGAGGTGCCCTGCCTGTCCCCTAGGTGTCCCTGGGGGTGTCCTGCCTTGCCCTAGGTGTCCCTGGGGGTGCCCTGGCTGTCCTCTCCGTGTCCCTGGGGGTGCCCTGGGTGTCCCTGGGGTGCCCTGGCTGACCCCAAGGTGTCCCTTGGGGTGCCCAGAGTGTCCCTAGGAGGTCCCTGGCTGTCCCCTAGGGGTCTCTGGGGGTGCCCTGGCTGTCCCGTCAGTGTCCCTGGGGGTGCCCTGCCTGTCCCTTAGGTGTCCCTAGGTGTGCCCTGGCTGTCCCTAGGGTGCCCTGGCTGTGCCCTCGGTGTCTCTGGGGGTGCCCTGGCTGTCCCTAGGGTGCCATGGCAGTCCCTAGGGTGCCCTGGCTGTCCTTTCGGTGTCCCTGGGGGTGCCCTGGGTGTCCCTGGGTAGACCTGTCTGTCCCCTAGGTGTCCCTGGGGGGGCCCTGGCTGTCCCCTAGGTGTCCCTGGGGGGGCCCTGGGTGTCCTTGGGGTGCCCGGGAGGTCCCCTACGTGTCCCTGGGGTACCCTGGGTGTCCCTGGGCTGCCCTGGGGTGCCCTGCCTGTCCCCTAGGTGTCCCTGGGCTGCCCTGGCTGTACCTGGGGGTGCCCTGCCTGTCCTCTCGGTGTCCCTGGGGGTGCCCTGGCTGTGCCCTCGGTGTCCCTGGGGGTGTCCTGGCTGTCCCTGGAGTGCCCTGGCTGTCCCCTAGTTGTCCCTGGGGGGGCCCTGGCTGTCCCCTAGGTGTCCCTGGGGGTGCCCTGCCTGTCCCCTAGTTGTCCCTGGGGATGCCCTGGCTGTCCTCTAGGTGTCCCTGGGGGTGCCCTGGGTGTCCCTGGGGATGCCCTGGCTGTCCCCTAGGTGTCCCTGGGGGTCCCCTTGGTGTCACTGGGGGTGCCCAGGGTGTTCCTTCGCTGTCCCTGGGGGTGCCCTGGCTGTCCCTGGGGTGCTCTGGATGTCCCCTTGGTGTCCCTGGAGGTGCCCTGGCTGTCCCTGGCGTGCCCTGGCTGTGCCCTAGGGGTCCCTGGGGGTGCCCTGGCTGTCACCTAGGTGTCCCTTGGGGTGCCCTGGGTGTCCCTGGGGGTGCCCTGCCTGTCCCCTAGGTGTCCCTGGGGGTGACCTGGCTATCTTTAGAGTGCCCTGGCTGTCCCCTAGGTGTCCCTGGGTGTGCACTTCCTGTCCCCTAGGTGTCGTTCGGGGTGCCCTGGGTGTCCCTGGGGGTGCCCTGCCTGTCCCCTTGGTGTCCCTGGGGGTGCCCTGGGTGTCCCTGGGGTGCCGTGGCTGTCCCCTAGGGGTCTCTGGGGGTGCCCTGGCTGTCCCGTCAGTGTCCCTGGGGGTGCCCTGCCTGTCCCCTAGGTGTCCTTGGGGGTTCCCTGCCTGTCCCCTAGGTGTCCCTGGTTGTGCCCTGGGTATCCCTGGAGTGCCCTGGCTGTCCCCTAAATGTCCCTGGGGGTGCCCTGGCTGTCCCCTAGGTGTCACTGAGGGTGTCCTGCCTTCCTTTAGGCGTCCCTGGGGGTGCCCTGGCTTTCCCCTCGGTGTCCCTGGGGGTGCCCTCCCTGTCCCCTAGATGTCCCTGGGGGTGCCCTGGGTGTCCCTGGGGGGGCGCTGGCTATCATCTAGGTGTCCCTGGGGGGGCCCTGGCTGTCCCTGGTGTGCCCTGGCTGTCCCCTTGGTGTCCCTGGGGGGGCCCTGGCTGTCCCCTAGGTGTCCCTGGGGGTGCCCTTCCTGTCCTCTAGGTGTCCCTGGGGGTTCCCTGGCTGTCCCTCGGGTTCCCCGGCTGTCCCCTAGGTGTCCCTGGGGGTGGCTAGGGTGTTTCTGGGGTTCCCTGGCTGTCCCCTAGGTGTCCCTGGGGGGGCCCTGGGTGTCCCTGGGGGTGCACAGGGTGTCAGTGGGGTTCCCTGGCTGTCCCGTACTTGTCCCTGGGGTTCCCTGGCTGTCCCCTAGGTTTCCCTGGGGGTGCCCTGAGTGTCCCTGGGCTGCCCTAGTTGTCCCCTAGGTGTCCCTGGGGGTGCCCTCGCTGTCCCTGGGGTGCCCTGGCTATCCCCTAGGTGTCCCTGGGCGTCCCCTTGGTGTCCCTGGGGGTGCCCAGGGTGTCCCTTAGGTGTCCCTCTGGGTGCCCTTGCTGTCCCCTTGGTGTCCCTGGGGGTTCCCTGGGTGTCCCTGGGGATACCCTGGCTGTCCCCTAGGTGTCCCTGGGGGTTCCCTGCGTGTCCCCTAGGTGTCCTTGGGGGTGCCCTGGCTGTCCCCTAGGTGTCCTTGGGGGTGCCCTGCCTCTCCCCTAGGTGTCCCTGGGGGTGCCCTGGCTGTCCCCTAGGTGTCCCTGGGGGTGCCCTGGGTGTCCCTGGGGGTGCCCTGGCTGTCCCCTAGGTGTCCCTGGGGGTGCCCTGGGTGTCCCTGGGGGTGCCCTCGCTGTCCCTGGGGTGCCCTGGCTATCCCCTAGGTGTCCCTGGGGGTGCCCTGGGTGTCCCTGGGGGTGCCCTGGAGGTCCCCTAGGTGTCCTTGGGGGTGCCCTGGCTGTCCCTGGGGTGCCCTGGCTGTCCCCAAGGTGTCCCTGGGGGTGCCCTGCCTGTCCTCTCGGTGTCCCTGGGGGTGCCCTGGCTGTGCCCTCGGTGTCCCTGGGGGTGCCCTGTCTGTCCCTAGGGTGCCCTGGCTGTCTCCTAGGTGTCCCTGGGTGTGCCCTGGGTGTCCCTGGGCGTGCACAGGGTGTCCCTGGGGTTCCCTGGCTGTCCCCTAGGTGTCCCGGGATGGGCCCTGGCTGTCCCCTAAGAGTCCCTGGGGGTGCACAGGGTGTCCCTGGGGTTCCCTGGCTGTCCCCTAGGTGTCTCTGGGGGGGCCCTGGTGTCCCTGGGTTGCCCTGGCTGTCTCCTAGGTGTCCTTGCCTGGCTCGTATCCTCGACTCCACCTCCGGCGCCATGGTGACTCCCCTCCCAGTCTGGACCATTGTGGCCTCACCCCCTCCCCTGGGGCCATCCGACCCATCCCAGTATAGACCAGTAAGGCATCGAGTGGCCACCATGGACCCCCACACGCCTGCCCGTTCATCCCAGTTCATCCCAGTCCACTCTTTGTCCATCCCAGGTTTCTCTGGTCACCCTCCCAGTGCTCTCAGTCCATCCCAGTCCCGCAGGTGTTGGTGCTTGGGGCTTGATGAGCTGGTGCCTGTCCGCAACTGTGGAGCGGCTCAAACGGGACCTCAGGGTGAGGGGGGCGCGGATTTGGGGGGATCCTGGGGGTCCTGAGTTGTCGTGGAGGGGGTTTTTGGGTTGTGGGGGGTCTGGGGGGCGTCCTGGGGGCTGCTTTGGGTGCTTTGGGGGGTATTCGGGAGGTTTGGGCGGCCCATTTCAGGCATCAAAGAACCTGAGGAGGGTTTTGATAGCTCCTGGAGGTGGAGGCGGCCGTGGGGGTGAGCTGGCTGTCCCAGGGGGTTCCTGGCTGTCCCTCGACGTCCCTGGGGTGCCCTGGCTGTCACTTAGGTGTCCCTCGGGGTGCCCTGGCTGTCCCTAGGGTGCCCTGGCTGTCCCCTAGGTGTCCCTGGGGTGCCCTGACTGTCCCTAGGTGTCCCTGGGGGTACCCTGGCTGTCCCTGGAGGTGCCCTGCCTGTCCCCTAGGTGTCCCTGGGGGTGTCCTGCCTTGCCCTAGGTGTCCCTGGGGGTGCCCTGGCTGTCCTCTCCGTGTCCCTGGGGGTGCCCTGGGTGTCCCTGGGGTGCCCTGGCTGACCCCAAGGTGTCCCTTGGGGTGCCCAGAGTGTCCCTAGGAGGTCCCTGGCTGTCCCCTAGGGGTCTCTGGGGGTGCCCTGGCTGTCCCTAGGGTGCCATGGCTGTCCCTAGGGTGCCCTGGCTGTCCTTTCGGTGTCCCTGGGGGTGCCCTGGGTGTCCCTGGGTACACCTAGCTGTCCCCTAGGTGTCCCTGGGGGAGCCCTGGCTGTCCCCTAGGTGTCCCTGGGGGTACCCTGGGTGTCCCTGGGCTGCCCTGGGGTGCCCTGCCTGTCCCCTAGGTGTCCCTGGGCTGCCCTGGCTGTCCCTGGGGGTGCCCTGCCTGTCCTCTCGGTGTCCCTGGGGGTGCCCTGGCTGTGCCCTCGGTGTCCCTGGGGGTGTCCTGGCTGTCCCTGGAGTGCCCTGGCTGTCCCCTAGTTGTCCGTGGGGGGGCCCTGGCTGTCCCCTAGGTGTCCCTGGGGGTGCCCTGCCTGTCCCCAAGGTGTTCCTTGGGATGCCCTGGCTGTCCTCTAGGTGTCCCTGGGGGTGCCCTGGGTGTCCCTGGGGATGCCCTGGCTGTCCCCTAGGTGTCCCTGGGGGTGCGCTGGGTGTCCCTAGGGTGCCCTGGCTGTGCCCTTGGTGTCCCTGCGGGTGCTCTGGCTGTCCCACGGGTGCCCTGGCTAACCCCTAGGTGTCCCTGGGGGTGCCCTGGTGTCCCTCGGGGTGCCGTGGGTGTCCCCTAGGTGTCCCTGGGGGTGCCCTGGCTGTCCCCTAGGCGTCACTGGGGGTGCCCTGGCTGTCCTCTAGGTGTCCCTGAGGGTGCCCTGTGTGTCCCTGGGGGTGCCCTGGCGGTCCCTGAGGTGCCCTGGCTGTCTTCAAGGTGTCCCTGTGGGTGCCCAGAGTGTCCCTGGGAGTGCCCTGGCTGTCCCCTAGGGGTCTCTGGGGGTGCCCTGGCTGTCCCGTCAGTGTCCCTGGGGGTGCCCTGCCTGTCCCCTAGGTGTCCCTAGGGGTGCTCGGCCTGTCCCCTAGGTGTCCCTGGGGGTGCCCTGGGTGTCCCTGGAGTGCCCTGGCTGTCCCCTAAATGTCCCTGGGGGTGCCCTGGATGTCCCCTAGGTGTCCCTGGGGGTGCCCTGCCTGTCCCCTAGGTGTCCCTGGGCGTGCCCTGGCTGTCTTTAGGGTGCCCTGGCTGTCCCCTAGGTGTCCCTGGGGGTGCCCTTGGTGTCCCAGGAGTGCCCTGGCTTTCCCCTAGCTGTCCCTGGGGGGGCCCTGGCTGTCCCCTAGGTGTCTCTGGGGGTGCCCTGCCTGTCCCCTAGGTGTCCCTGGGGGTGCCCTGACTGTCGTCTAGGTGTCCCTGGGGGTGCCCTGGGTGTCCCTGGGGATGCCCTGGCTGTCCCCTAGGTGTCCCTGGCGTTGCCCTGGCTGTCCCTAGGGTGCCCTGGCTGTGCCCTTGGTGTCCCTGGTGGTGCTCTGGCTGTCCTTCGGGTGCCCTGGCTGTCCCCTAGGTGTCCCTGGGGGTGCCCTGGCTGTCTCTGGAGTGCCCTGGCTGTCCCCTAGGTGTCCCTGGGGGTGCCCTGGCTGTCCCCTAGGTGTCCCTGGGGTTGCCCTGGCTGTCTTCTAGGTGTCCCTGGGGTTGCCCTGGCTGTCCCCTAGGTGTCCCTGGGGGAGCCCTGGGTGTGCCTGGGGTGCCCTGCCTGTCCCCTAGGTGTCCCTGGGGGTTCCCTGCCTGTTCCCTAGGTGTCCCTGGGGGTGCCCTGGGTGTCCCTGGAGTGCCCTGGCTGTCCCCTAAATGTCCCTGGGGGTGCCCTGGCTGTCCCCTAGGTGTCACTGAGGGTGTCCTGCCTTCCCCTAGGCGTCCCTGGGGGTGCCCTGGCTTTCCCCTCGGTGTCCCTGGGGGTGCCCTGCCTGTCCCCAAGATGTCCCTGGGGGTGCCCTGGGTGTCCCTGGGGGGGCGCTGGCTATCCCCTAGGTGTCCCTGGGGGGGCCCTGGCTGTCCCTGGTGTGCCCTGGCTGTCCCCTTGATGTCCCTGGGGGGGCCCTGGCTGTCCCCTAGGTGTCCCTGGGGGTGCCCTTCCTGTCCTCTAGGTGTCCCTGGGGGTTCCGTGGCTGTCCATCGGGTTCCCCGGCTGTCCCCTAGGTGTCCCTGGGGGTGGCTAGGGTGTTTCTGGGGTTCCCTGGCTGTCCCCTAGGTGTCCCTGGGGGGGCCCTGGGTGTCCCTGGGGGTGCACAGGGTGTCAGTGGGGTTCCCTGGCTGTCCTGTACTTGTCCCTGGGGTTCCCTGGCTGTCCCCTAGGTGTCCCTGGGCGTCCCCTTGGTGTCCCTGGGAGTGCCCAGGGTGTCCCTTAGGTGTCCCTGGGGGTGCCCTTGCTGTCCCCTTGGTGTCCCTGGGGGTGCCCTGGGTGTCCCTGGGGATGCCCTGGCTGTCCCCTAGGTGTCCCTGGGGGTTCCCTGCGTGTCCCCTAGGTGTCCTTGGGGGTGCCCTGGCTGTCCCTAGGGTGGCAAGGCTGTGCCCTCGGTGTCCCTGGGGGTGCCCTGACTGTCCCTAGGGGGCCGTGGCTGTCCCCTAGGTGTCCCTGGGGGTGCCCTGGGTGTGCCTGGGGTGCCCTGGCTGTCCCCTAGGTGCCCTTGGGGGTGCCCTGGCTGTCCCCGAAGTGTCCCTGGGGGTGCCCTGGGTGTCCCTGGGGTGCCCTGGCTGTCCCCTAGTTGTCCCTGGGGGGGCCCTGGCTGTCCCCTAGGTGTCCCTGGGGGTGCCCTGCCTGTCCCCTAGGTGTCCCTGGGGATGCCCTGGCTGTCCTCTAGGTGTCCCTGCGGGTGCCCTGGGTGTCCCTGGGGATGCCCTGGCTGTCCCCTAGGTGTCCCTGGGGGTGCGCTGGGTGTCCCTAGGGTGCCCTGGCTGTGCCCTTGGTGTCCCTGGGGGTGCTCTGGCTGTCCCTCGGGTGCCCTGGCTGTCCCCTAGGTGTCCCTGGGGGTGCCCTGGCTGTCTCTGGAGTGCCCTGGCTGTCCCCTAAGTGTCCCTGGGGGTGCCCTGGCTGTCCCTGGAGTGCCCTGGCTGTCCCCTTGGTGTCCCTGGGAGTGCCCTGGCTGTCCCCTAGGTGTCCCTGGCGGTGCCCTGGCTGTCCCCTAGGTGTCCCTGGGGGTGCCCTGCCTCTCCCCTAGGTGTCCCTGGGGGTGCCCTGGCTGTCCCCTAGGTGTCCCTGGGGGTGCCCTGGGTGTCCCTGGGGGTGCCCTGGCTGTCCCCTAGGTGTCCCTGGGGGTGCCCTGGGTGTCCCTGGGGGTGCCCTCGCTGTCCCTGGGGTGCCCTGGCTGTCCCCTAGGTGGCCCTGGGGGTGCCCTGGGTGTCCCTGGGGGTGCCCTGGCTGTCCCCAAGGTGTCCCTGGGGGTGCCCTGCCTGTCCTCTCGGTGTCCCTGGGGGTGCCCTGGCTGTGCCCTCGGTGTCCCTGGGGGTGCCCTGTCTGTCCCTAGGGTGCCCTGGCTGTCCCTAGGGTGCCATGGCTGTCCCTAGGGTGCCCTGGCTGTCCTTTCGGTGTCCCTGGGGGTGCCCTGGGTGTCCCTGGGTAGACCTGGCTGTCCCCTAGGTGTCCCTGGGGGGGCCCTGGCTGTCCCCTAGGTGTCCCTGGGGGGGCCCTGTGTGTCCCTGGGGTGCCTGGGAGGTCCCCTACGTGTTTCTGAGGTACCCTGGGTGTCCCTGGGCTGCCCTGGGGTGCCCTGCCTGTCCTCTAGGTGTCCCTGGGCTGCCCTGGCTGTCCCTGGGGGTGCCCTGCCTGTCCTCTCGGTGTCCCTGGGGGTGTCCTGGCTGTCCCTGGAGTGCCCTGGCTGTCCCCTAGTTGTCCCTGGGGGGGCCCTGGCTGTCCCCTAGGTGTCCCTGGGGGTGCCCTGCCCTTCCCCTAGGTGTCCCTGGGGATGCCCTGGCGGTCCTCTAGGTGTCCCTGGGGGTGCCCTGGGTGTCCCTGGGGATGCCCTGGCTGTCCCCTAGGTGTCCCTGGGGGTGCGCTGGGTGTCCCTAGGGTGCCCTGGCTGTGCCCTTGGTGTCCCTGCGGGTGCTCTGGCTGTCCCTCGGGTGCCCTGGCTGTCCCCTAGGTGTCCCTGGGGGTGCCCTGGTGTCCCTCGGGGTGCCCTGGGTGTCCCCTAGGTGTCCCTGGGGGTGCCCTCGCTGTCCCCTAGGCGTCACTGGGGGTGCCCTGGCTGTCCTCTAGGTGTCCCTGGGGGTGCCCTGCGTGTCCCTGGGGTGCCCTGGCTGTCCCCTAGGTGTCCCTGGGGGTGCCCCGGCTGTCCTCTTCGTGTCCCTGGGCGTGCCCTGGGTGTCCCTGGGGGTGCCCTGGCGGTCCCTAGGGTGCCCTGGAAGTCCCCTAGGTGTCCCTGGGGGTGCCCTGGATGTCCCTGAGGTGCCCTGGCTGTCTTCAAGGTGTCCCTGTGGGTGCCCAGAGTGTCCCTGGGAGTGCCCTGGCTGTCCCCTAGGGGTCTCTGGGGGTGCCCTGGCTGTCCCGTCAGTGTCCCTGGGGGTGCCCTGCCTGTCCCCTAGGTGTCCCTGGGGGTGCTCGGCCTGTCCCCTAGGTGTCCCTGGGGGTGCCCTGAGTGTCCCTGGAGTGCCCTGGCTGTCCCCTAAATGTCCCTGGGGGTGCCCTGGCTGTCCCCTAGGTGTCCCTGGGGGTGCCCTGCCTGTCCCCTAGGTGTCCCTGGGGGTGCCCTGGCTGTCTTTAGGGTGCCCTGGCTGTCCCCTAGGTGTCCCTGGGGGTGCCCTTGGTGTCCCTGGAGTGCCCTGGCTGTCCCCTAGTTGTCCCTGGGGGGGCCCTGGCTGTCCCCTAGGTGTCTCTGGGGGTGCCCTGCCTGTCCCCTAGGTGTCCCTGGGGGTGCCCTGGCTGTCCTCTAGGTGTCCCTGGGGGTGCCCTGGGTGTCCCTGGGGATGCCCTCGCTGTCCCTAGGGTGCCCTGGCTGTGCCCTTGGTGTCCCTGGGGGTGCTCTGGCTGTCCTTCGGGTGCCCTGGCTGTCCCCTAGGTGTCCCTGGGGGTGCCCTGGATGTCTCTGGAGTGCCCTGGCTGTCCCCTAGGTGTCCCTGGGGCTGCCCTGGCTGTCCCCTAGGTGTCCCTGGGGTTGCCCTGGCTGTCTTCTAGGTGTCCCTGGGGGTGTCCTGGCTGTCCCCTAGGTGTCCCTGGCGGTGCCCTGGTTGTCCCTAGGGTGCCCTGGCTGTGCCTTCGGTGTCTGTGGGGGTGCCCTAGGTGTCCCTGGGGGTGACCTCGGTGTCCCTGGGGGTGGCCTGGCTGTCCCCTAGGTGTCCCTGGGGGAGCCCTGGGTGTGCCTGGGCTGCCCTGGCTGTCCCCTAGGTGTCCCTGCGGGGGCCCTGGCTGTCCCTGGGGTGCCCTGGCTGTCCCCTAGGTGGCCCTGGGGGTGCCCTGGGTGTTCCTGGGAGTGCCCTGGCTGTCCCCTAGGGGTCTCTGGGGGTGCCCTGGCTGTCCCATAGGTGTCCCTGGGGGTGCCCTGGCTGTCCCCTAGGTGTCCCTGGGGGTGCCCTGCCTCTCCCCTAGGTGTCCCTGGGGGTGCCCTGGCTGTCCCCTAGGTGTCCCTGGGGGTGCCCTGGGTGTCCCTGGGGGTGCCCTGGCTGTCCCCTAGGGGTCTCTGGGGGTGCCCTGGCTGTCCCGTCAGTGTCCCTGGGGGTGCCCTGCCTGTCCCTTAGGTGTCCCTGGGTGTGCCCTGGCTGTCCCTAGGGTGCCCTGGCTGTGCCCTCGGTGTCTCTGGGGGTGCCCTGGCTGTCCCTAGGGTGCCATGGCTGTCCCTAGGGTGCCCTGGCTGTCCCCTCGGTGTCCCTGGGGGTGCCCTGGGTGTCCCTGGGTAGCCCTGGCTGTCCACTAGGTGTCCCTGGGGGGGCCCTGGCTGTCCCCTAGGTGTCCCTGGGGGGGCCCTGGGTGTCCCTGGGGTGCCCGGGAGGTCCCCTACGTGTCCCTGGGGTGCCCTGGCTGTCCCTGGGCTGCCCTGGGGTGCCCTGCCTGTCCCCTAGGTGTCCCTGGGCTGCCCTGGCTGTCCTTGGGGTGCCCTGGCTCTCCTTGGAGTCCCAGAGGGTGCCCTGGCTGTCCCGTAGGTGTCCCTGGGGTGCCATGGCTGTCCCCTCAGTGTCCCTGGTGGTGCCCTGGCTCTCCCCTAGGGGTCCCTGAGGGTGCCCTGGGTGTCCCTGGCGTGCCCTGGCTGTCCTCTAGGTGTCCCTGGGGGGGCCCTGGCTGTCCCCTAGGCGTCCCTGGGGGTGCCCTGGCTGTCCCCTAAGGGTCCCTGGGGGTGCCCTGGCTGTGCCCTAGGTGTCCCTGGGGGGGCCCTGGCTGTCCCCTAGGCGTCCCTGGGGGTGCTCTGGCTGTCCCTGGGGTGCTCTGGCTATCCCCTAGGTGTCCCTGGGGGTGCCCTGGCTGTCCCTGGGGTGCCCTGACTGTCCCCTAGATGTCCCTGGAGGTCGCCTTGCTGTCCCTGGGGGTGCCCTCGCTGTCCCTGGGGTGCCCTGGCTGTCCCCTAGGTGTCCCTGGTGGTGCCCTGGTGTCCCTCGGGGTGCCCTGGCTGTCCCCTAGGTGTCCCTGGGGGTGCCGTTGGTGTGCCTGGGGTGCTCTGTCTGTCCTCTAGGTGTCCCTGGGATTGCCCTGGGTGTCCCTGGGGTGCTCTGGATGTCCCCTTGGTGTCCCTGGGGGTGCCCTGGCTGTCCCGTAGGTGTCCCTGGGGGTGCCCTGGCTGTCCCCTAGGTGTCCCTGGGGTTGCCCTGCCTGTCTTCTAGGTGTCCCTGGGGTTGCCCTGGCTGTCTTCTAGGTGTCCCTGGGGGTGCCCTGGCTGTCCCGAGGGTGCACTGGCTGTGCCTTCGGTGTCTCTGGGGGTGCCCTAGGTGTCCCTGGGGGTGACCTCGGTGTCCCTGGGGGTGCCCTGGCTGTCCCCTAGGTGTCCCTGGGGGGGCCCTGCCTGTCCCTGGGGTGCCCTGGCTGTCCCCTAGGTGGCCCTGGGGGTGCCCTGGGTGTCCCTGGGGGTGCCCTGGAGGTCCCCAAAGTGTCCCTGTGGGTGCCCAGAGTGTCCCTGGGAGTGCCCTGGCTGTCCCCTAGGGGTCTCTGGGCGTGCCCTGGCTGTCCCGTCAGTGTCCCTGGGAATGCCCTGCCTGTCCCCTAGGTGTCCCTGGGGGTGCCCTGGCTGTCCCATAGGTGTCCCTGGGGGTGCCCTGGCTGTCCCCTAGGTGTCCCTGGGGGTGCCCTGCCTCTCCCCTAGGTGTCCCTGGGGGTGCCCTGGCTGTCCCCTAGGTGTCCCTGGGGGTGCCCTGGGTGTCCCTGGGGGTGCCCTGGCTGTCCCCTAGGTGTCCCTGGGGGTGCCCTGGGTGTCCCTGGGGGTGCCCTCGCTGTCCCTGGGATGCCCTGGCCGTCCCCTAGGTGGCCCTGAGGGTGCCCTGGGTGTCCCTGGGGGTGCCCTGGAGGTCCCCTAGGTGTCCTTGGGGGTGCCCTGGCTGTCCCTGGGGTGCCCTTGCTGTCCCCAAGGTGTCCCTGGGGGTGCCCTGCCTGTCCTCTCGGTGTCCCTGGGGGTGCCCTGGCTGTGCCCTCGGTGTCCCTGGGGGTGCCCTGGCTGTCCCTAGGGTGCCCTGGCTGTCCCCTAGGTGTCCCTGGGTGTGCCCTGGGTGTCCCTGGGCTTGCACAGGGTGTCCCTGGGGTTCCCTGGCTGTCCCCTAGGTGTCCCGGGATGGGCCCTGGCTGTCCCCTAGGTGTCCCTGGGGGTGCCCAGGGTGTCCCTGGGGTTCCCTGGCTGTCCCCTAGGTGTCTCTGGGGGGGCTTTGGTGTCACTGGGGTGCCCTGGCTGTCCCCAAGGTGTCCCTGGGGGTGCCCTGCCTGTCCTCTCGGTGTCCCTGGGGGTGCCCTGGCTGTGCCCTCGGTGTCCCTGGGGGTGCCCTGGCTGTCCCCTAGGTGTCCCTGGGTGTGCCCTGGGTGTCCCTGGGCTTGCACAGGGTGTCCCTGGGGTTCCCTGGCTGTCCCCTAGGTGTCCCGGGATGGGCCCTGGCTGTCCCCTAGGTGTCCCTGGGGGTGCCCAGGGTGTCCCTGGGGTTCCCTGGCTGTCCCCTAGGTGTCTCTGGGGGGGCCCTGGTGTCCCTGGGTTGCCCTGGCTGTCCCCTAGGTGTCCTTGCCTGGCTCGTATCCTCGACTCCGCCTCCGGCGCCATGGTGACTCCCCTCCCAGTCTGGACCATTGTGGCCTCACCCCCTCCCCTGGGGCCATCCGACCCATCCCAGTATAGACCAGTAAGGCACCGAGTGGCCACCATTGACCCCCACACGCCTGCCAGTTCATCCCAGTTCATCCCAGTCAACTCTTCGTCCATCCCAGGTTTCTCTGGTCACCCTCCCAGTGCTCTCAGTCCATCCCAGTCCCGCAGGTGTTGGTGCTTGGGGCTTGATGAGCTGGTGCCTGTCCGCAACGTGGAGCGGCTCAAACGGGACCTCAGGGTGAGGGGGGCGCGGATTTGGGGAGATCCTGGGGGTCCTGAGTTGTCGGGGAGGGGGTTTTTGGGTTGTGGGGGGTCTGGGGGGCGTCCTGGGGGCTGCTTTGGGTGCTTTGGGGGGTATTCGGGAGGTTTGGGCGGCCCATTTGAGGCATCAAAGAACCTGAGGAGGGTTTTGTTCGCTCCTGGCGGTGGAGGCGGCCGTGGGGGTGAGCTGGCTGTCCCAGGGGGTTCCTGGCTGTCCCTCGATGTCCCTGGGGTGCCCTGGCTGTCACTTAGGTGTCCCTCGGGGTGCCCTGGCTGTCCCTGGGGTGCCCTGACTGTCCCTAGGTGTCCCTGGGGGTGCCCTGGGTGTCCCTGGGGTGCCCTGGCTGTCCCGTCATTGTCCCTGGGGGTGCCCTGCCTGTCCCCTAGGTGTCCCTGTGGGTGCCCTGCCTGTCCCTATGGTGCCCTGGCTGTCCCCTACGTGTCCCTTGGGGTGCCCTGGCTGTCCCTAGGGTGCCCTGGCTGGGCCCTCAGTGTCTCTGGGGGTGCCCAAGGTGTCCCTGGGCATGCCCATGGTGTTCCTGGGGTTCCCTGGCTGTCCCCTAGGTGTCCCTGGGGGGGCCCTGGTTGTCCCCTAGGTGTCCCTGGAGGTGCCCTGGCTGTCTTTAGGGTGCCCTGGCTTTCCCTTTGGTGTCCCTGGGGGTGCCCTAGGTGTCCCTGAGGGTGCCCTGGCTGTCCCTGGAGTGCCCTGGCTGTCCCCTAGCTGTCCCTGGGGGGGCCATGGCTGTCCCCTAGGTGTCCCTGGTGGTGCCCTGCCTGTCCCCTAGGTGTCCCTGGGGGTGCCCTGGCTGTCTTCTAGGTGTCCCTGGGGGTGCCTTGGGTGTCCCTGGGGATGCCCTGGCTGTTCCCTAGGTGTCCCTGGGGGTGCCCTGAGTGTCCCTGGGGGGGCCCTGGCTGTGCCCTCGGTGTCCCTGGGGGTGCCCTGGCTGTCCCCTAGGTGTCACTGGGGGTGCCCTGGCTGTCCTCTAGGTGTCCCTGGGGGTGCCCTGGGTGTCCCTGGGGATGCCCTGGCTTTTCCCTAGGTGTCCCTGGGGATGCCCTGGGTGTCCCTAGGGGGGCCCTGGCTGTCCCCTAGGTGTCACTGGGGGTGCCCTGGCTGTCCTCTAGGTGTCCCTGGGGGTGCAATGCGTGTCCCTGGGGTGCCCTGGCTGTCCCCTAGGTGTCCCTGGGGGTGCCCTGGCAGTCTACTTCGTGTCCCTGGGGGTGCCCTGGGTGTCCCTGGGGGTGCCCTGTCGGTCCCTAGGGTGCCCTGGCTGTCCCCTAGGTGTCCCTGGGGGTGCCCTGGATGTCCCTGAGGTGCCCTGGCTGTCTTCAAGGTGTCCCTGTGGGTGCCCAGAGTGTCCCTGGGAGTGCCCTGGCTGTCCCCTAGGGGTCTCTGGGGGTGCCCTGGCTGTCCCGTCAGTGTCCCTGGGGGTGCCCTGCCTGTCCCCTAGGTGTCCCTGGGGGTGCTCGGCCTGTCCCCTAGGTGTCCCTGGGGGTGCCCTGGGTGTCCCTGGAGTGCCCTGGCTGTCCCCTAGTTGTCCCTGGGGGGGCCCTGGCTGTCCCCTAGGTGTCCCTGGGGGTGCCCTGCTTGTCCCCTAGGTGTCCCTGGGGGTGCCCTGGCTGCCCTCTAGGTGTCCCTGGGGGTGCCCTGGGTGTCCCTGGAGTGCCCTGGCTGTCCCCTAGTTGTCCCTGGGGGGGCCCTGGCTGTCCCCTAGTTGTCCCTGGGGGTGCCCTGGCTGTCCCCTAGGTGTCCCTGGGGGTGCCCTGGCTGTCCCTAGGGTGCCCTGGCTGTGCCTTCGGTGTCTCTAGGGGTGCCCTAGGTGTCCCTGGGGGTGACCTCGGTGTCTCTGGGGGTGCCCTGGCTGTCCCCTAGGTGTCCCTGGGGGAGCCCTGGGTGTGCCTGGGGTGCCCTGGCTGTCCCCTAGGTGTCCCTGGCGCGGCCCTGGCTGTCCCTGAGGTGCCCTGGCTGTCCCCTAGGTGGCCCTGGGGGTGCCCTGGGTGTCCCTGGGGGTACCCTGGAGGTTCCCTAGGTGTCCCTGGGGGTGCCCTGGGTGTCCCTGGTGTGCCCTGGCTGTCCCCTAGGTGTCCCTGTGGGTGCCCAGAATGTCCCTGGGGTGCTCTGGATGTCCCCTTGGTGTCCCTGGGGGTTCCCTGGCTGTCCCTAGGGTGCCCTGGCTGTCACCTAGGTGTCCCTTGGGGTGCGCTGGTGTCCCTCGGGGTGCCCTGGCTGTCCCCTAGGTGTCCCTGGGGGTACCCTGGCTGTCCTTGGAGTGCCCTGGCTGTCCCCTAGGTGTCCCTGGGGGTGCCCTGGCTGTCCCCTAGGTGTCCCTGGGGTACCCTGGCTGTCCCCTAGGTGTCCCTTGGGGGGCCCTGCCTCTCCCCTAGGTGTCCCTGGGGGTGCCCTGGCTGTCCCCTAGGTCTCCCTGGGGGTGCCCTGGGTGTCCCTGGGGGTGCCCTGGCTGTCCCCTAGGTGTCCCTGGGGGTGCCCTGGGTGTCCCTGGGGGTGCCCTCGCTGTCCCTGGGGTGCCCTGGCTCTCCCCTAGGTGGCCCTGGGGGTGCCCTGGCTGTCCCTGGGGGTGCCCTGGAGGTCCCCTAGGTGTCCTTGGGGGTGCCCTGGCTGTCCCTGGGGTGCCCTGGCTGTCCCCAAGGTGTCCCTGGGGGTGCCCTGCCTGTCCTCTCGGTGTCCCTGGGGGTGCCCTGGCTGTGCCCTCGGTGTCCCTGGGGGTGCCCTGGCTGTCCCTGGGGTTCCCTGGCTGTCCCCTAGGTGTCCCGGGATGGGCCCTGGCTGTCCCCTAGGTATCCCTGGGGGTGCACAGGTTGTCCCTGGGGTTCCCTGGCTGTCCCCTAGGTGTCTCTGGGGGGGCCCTGGTGTCCCTGGGTTGCCCTGGCTATCCCCTTGGTGTCCTTGCCTGGCTCGTATCCTCGACTCCGCCTCCGGCGCCATGGTGACTCCCCTCCCAGTCTGGACCATTGTGGCCTCACCCCCTCCCCTGGGGCCATCCGACCCATCCCAGTATAGACCAGTAAGGCACCGAGTGGCCACCATGGACCCCTACACGCCTGCCAGTTCATCCCAGTTCATCCCAGTCCACTCTTTGTCCATCCCAGGTTTCTCTGGTCACCCTCCCAGTGCTCTCAGTCCATCCCAGTCCCGCAGGTGTTGGTGCTTGGGGCTTGATGAGCTGGTGCCTGTCCGCAACGTGGAGCGGCTCAAACGGGACCTCAGGGTGAGGGGGGCGCGGATTTGAAGGGATCCTGGGGGTCCTGAGTTGTCGTGGAGGGGGTTTTTGGGTTTTGGGGGGTCTGGGGGGCGTCCTGGGGGCTGCTTTGGGTGCTTTGGGGGGTATTCGGGAGGTTTGGGCGGCCCATTTGAGGCATCAAAGAACCAGAGGAGGGTTTTGTTCGCTCCTGGAGGTGGAGGCGGCCGTGGGGGTGAGCTGGCTGTCCCAGGGGGTTCCTGGCTGTCCCTCGATGTCCCTGGGGTGCCCTGGCTGTCACTTAGGTGTCCCTCGGGGTGCCCTGGCTGTCCCTGGGGTGCCCTGACTGTCCCTAGGTGTCCCTGGGGGTGCCCTGGGTGTCCCTGGGGTGCCCTGGCTGTCCCGTCATTGTCCCTGGGGGTGCCCTGCCTGTCCCCTAGGTGTCCCTGTGGGTGCCCTGCCTGTCCCTATGGTGCCCTGGCTGTCCCCTACGTGTCCCTTGGGGTGCCCTGGCTGTTCCTAGGGTGCCCTGGCTGGGCCCTCAGTGTCTCTGGGGGTGCCCAAGGTGTCCCTGGGCATGCCCATGGTGTTCCTGGGGTTCCCTGGCTGTCCCCTAGGTGTCCCTGGGGGGGCCATGGCTGTCCCTGGAGTGCCCTGGCTGTCCCCTAGCTGTCCCTGGGGGGGCCATGGCTGTCCCCTAGGTGTCCCTGGGGGTGCCCTGCCTGTCCCCTAGGTGTCCCTGGGGGTGCCCTGGCTGTCCTCTAGGTGTCCCTGGGGGTGCCTTGGGTGTCCCTGGGGATGCCCTGGCTGTTCCCTAGGTGTCCCTGGGGGTGCCCTGAGTGTCCCTGGGGGGGCCCTGGCTGTGCCCTCGGTGTCCCTGGGGGTGCCCTGGCTGTCCCCTAGGTGTCACTGGGGGTGCCCTGGCTGTCCTCTAGGTGTCCCTGGGGTTGCCCTGGGTGTCCCTGGGGATGCCCTGGCTGTTCCCTAGGTGTCCCTGGGGATGCCCTGGGTGTCCCTAGGGGGGCCCTGGCTGTCCCCTAGGTGTCCCTGGGGTGCCCTGGCTGTCCCCTAGGTGTCCCTGGGGGTGCCCTGGCAGTCTACTTCGTGTCCCTGGGGGTGCCCTGGGTGTCCCTGGGGGTGCCCTGTCGGTCCCTAGGGTGCCCTGGCTGTCCCCTAGGGGTCTCTGGGGGTGCCCTGGCTGTCCCGTCAGTGTCCCTGGGGGTGCCCTGCCTGTCCCCTAGGTGTCCCTGGGGGTGCTCGGCCTGTCCCTAGGTGTCCCTGGGGGTGCCCTGGGTGTCCCTGGAGTGCCCTGGCTGTCCCCTAGTTGTCCCTGGGGGGGCCCTGGCTGTCCCCTAGGTGTCCCTGGGGGTGCCCTGCTTGTCCCCTAGGTGTCCCTGGGGGTGCCCTGGCTGTCCTCTAGGTGTCCCTGGGGGTGCCCTGGGTGTCCCTGGAGTGCCCTGGCTGTCCCCTAGTTGTCCCTGGGGGGGCCCTGGCTGTCCCCTAGTTGTCCCTGGGGGTGCCCTGGCTGTCCTCTAGGTGTCCCTGGGGGTGCCCTGGCTGTCGCTAGGGTGCCCTGGCTGTGCCTTCGGTGTCTCTAGGGGTGCCCTAGGTGTCCCTGGGGGTGACCTCGGTGTCTCTGGGGGTGCCCTGGCTGTCCCCTAGGTGTCCCTGGGGGAGCCCTGGGTGTGCCTGGGGTGCCCTGGCTGTCCCCTAGGTGTCCCTGGCGCGGCCCTGGCTGTCCCTGAGGTGCCCTGGCTGTCCCCTAGGTGGCCCTGGGGGTGCCCTGGGTGTCCCTGGGGGTGCCCTGGAGGTCCCCTAGGTGTCCCTGGGGGTGCCCTGGGTGTCCCTGGTGTGCCCTGGCTGTCCCCTAGGTGTCCCTGTGGGTGCCCAGAATGTCCCTGGGGTGCTCTGGATGTCCCCTTGGTGTCCCTGGGGGTTCCCTGGCTGTCCCTAGGGTGCCCTGGCTGTCACCTAGGTGTCCCTTGGGGTGCGCTTGTGTCCCTCGGGGTGCCCTGGCTGTCCCCTAGGTGTCCCTGGGGGTGCCCTGGCTGTCCTTGGAGTGCCCTGGCTGTCCCCTAGGTGTCCCTGGGGGTGCCCTGGCTGTCCCCTAGGTGTCCCTGGGGGTGCCCTGGCTGTCCCCTAGGTGTCCCTTGGGGGGCCCTGCCTCTCCCCTAGGTGTCCCTGGGGGTGCCCTGGCTGTCCCCTAGGTCTCCCTGGGGGTGCCCTGGGTGTCCCTGGGGGTGCCCTGGCTGTCCCCTAGGTGTCCCTGGGGGTGCCCTGGGTGTCCCTGGGGGTGCCCTCGCTGTCCCTGGGGTGCCCTGGCTCTCCCCTAGGTGGCCCTGGGGGTGCCCTGGCTGTCCCTGGGGGTGCCCTGGAGGTCCCCTAGGTGTCCTTGGGGGTGCCCTGGCTGTCCCTGGGGTGCCCTGGCTGTCCCCAAGGTGTCCCTGGGGGTGCCCTGCCTGTCCTCTCGGTGTCCCTGGGGGTGCCCTGGCTGTGCCCTCGGTGTCCCTGGGGGTGCCCTGGCTGTCCCTAGGGTGCCCTGGCTGTCCCCTAGGTGTCCCTGGGTGTGCCCTGGGTGTCCCTGGGCCTGCACAGGGTGTCCCTGGGGTTCCCTGGCTGTCCCCTAGGTGTCCCGGGATGGGCCCTGGCTGTCCCCTAGGTATCCCTGGGGGTGCACAGGGTGTCCCTGGGGATGCCCTGGCTGTCCCTTAGGTGACCCTGGCGTTGCCCTGGCTGTCCCTACGGTGCCCTGGCTGTGCCCTAGGGGTCTCTGGGGGTGCCCTGGCTGTCCCGTCAGTGTCCCTGGGGGTGCCCTGCCTGTCCCCTAGGTGTCTCTGGGGGTGCTCGGCCTGTCCCCTAGGTGTCCCTGGGGGTTCCCTGGGTGTCCCTGGAGTGCCCTGGCTGTCACCTAAATGTCCCTGGGGGTGCCCTGGGTGTCCCTGGAGTGCCCTAGCTGTCCCCTAAATGTCCCTGGGGGTGCCCTGGCTGTCCCCTAGGTGTCCCTGGGGGTGCCCTGTCTGTCCCCTTGGTGTCCCAGAGGGTGCCCTGGGTGTCCCTGGCGTGCCCTGGCTGTCCCCTAGGTGTCCCTGGGGGTGCCCTGGCTGTCCCCTTGGTGTCCCTGGGGTGCCCTGGCTGTCCCCTTGGTGTCCCTGGGAGAGCCCTGGGTGTCCCTGGGGTGCCTAGGGGGTGCCCTGCCTGTCCCCTAGGTGTCCCTGGGTGTCCCCAGGGTGCCCTGGCTGTGCCCTCGGTGTCTCTGGGGGTGCCCGGGCTGTCCCCTCAGTGTCACTGGGGGTGCCCTGGCTGTCCCTAGTGTGCCGTGGGTGTCCCCTAGGTGTCCCTGGGGGTGCCCTGGGTGTGCCTGGGGTGCCCTGGCTGTCCCCTTGGTGTCCCTGGGAGTGACCTGGGTGTCCCTGGGGACGCCCTGGCTGTCCCCTCGGTGTCCCTGGGTGTCCCTGGGGTGCCCTGGGGGTGCCCTGCCTGTCCTCTAGGTGTCCCTGGGGGTGCCCTGGCTTTCCCCTCGGTGTCCCTGGGGGTGCCCTGCCTGTCCCCTACGTGTCCCTGGGGGTGACCAAGCTGTCTTTAGGGTGCCCTGGCTGTCCCCTAGGTGTCCCTGGGTGTGCCCTGCCTGTCCCCTAGGTGTCGTTCGGTGTGCCCTGGGTGTCCCTGGGGTTGCCCTGCCTGTCCCCTAGGTGTCCCTGGGGGTGCCCTGGGTGTCCCTGGGGTGCCCTGGCTGTCCCCTTGGTGTCCCTGGGGGTGCCCTGGGTGTCCCTGGGGTGCCCTGGCTGTCCCCTAGGGTTCTCTGGGGGTGCCCTGGCTGTCCCGTCAGTGTCCCTGGGGGTGCCCTGCCTGTCCCCTAGGTGTCCCTGGGGGTTCCCTGCCTGTCCCCTAGGTGTCCCTGGGGGTTCCCTGGGTGTCCCTGGAGTGCCCTGGCTGTCCCCTAAATGTCCCTGGGGGTGCCCTGGCTGTCCCCTAGGTGTCACTGAGGGTGTCCTGCCTTCCCCAAGGCGTCCCTGGGGGTGCCCTGGCTTTCCCTACGGTGTCCCTGGGGGTGCCCTGCCTGTCCCCTAGATGTCCCTGGGGGTTCCCTGGCTGTCCCTCGGGTTCCCTGGCTGTCCCCTAGGTGTCCCTGGGGGTGGCTAGGGTGTCCCTGGGGTTCCCTGGCTGTCCCCTAGGTGTCCCTGGGGGTGCCCTCGCTGTCCCTGGGGTGCCCTGGCTGTCCCCTAGGTGTCCCTAGGGGTTCCCTGCGTGTCCCCTAGGTGTCCTTGGGGATGCCCTGGCTGTCCCTAGGGTGGCATGGCTGTGTCCTCGCTGTCCCTGGGGGTGCCCTGGGTGTGCCTGGGGTGCCCGGGCTGTCCCCTAGGTGTCCCTAGGGGTTCCCTGGCTGTCCCCTAAGTGTCCCTGGGGGTGCCCTGGGTGTCCCTGGGGTGCCCTGGCTGTCCCCTAGGTGTCCCTGGGGGGGCCCTGACTGTCCCCTAGGTGTCCCTGGGGGTGCCCTGGGTGTCCCTGGGTGTGCTCTGGAGGTCCCCTAGGTGTCCCTGGGGGTGCCCTGGCTGTCCCTGGGGTGCCCTGGCTGTCCCCTAGGTGTCCCTGGCGGTGCCCTGCCTGTCCTCTCGGTGTCCCTGGGGGTACCCTGGCTGTCCCTGGGGGTGCACAGGGTGTCCCTGGAGTGCCCTGGCTGTCCCCTAGGTGTCCCTGGGGGGTACCCTGGCTGTGCCCTAGGTGTCCCTGGGGGGGCCCTGGCTGTCCCCTAGGTGTCCCTGGGGGTGCCCTGGGTGTCCCAGGGGGTGCCCTGAGTGTCCTTGGGGTACCCTGGCTGTCCCCTAGGTGTCCCTGGGGGTGCCCTGGCTGTCCCTGGAGTGCCCTGGCTGTCCCCTCGGTGTCCCTGGGGGTGCCCTGACTGTCCTTGGGGTGCCCAGGGGGTGCCCTGGCTGTCCCCAAGGTGTCCCTGGGGTTGCCTTCCCTGTCACCTAGGGGTCCCTGGGGTGCCCTGGCTGTCCCCTCGGTGTCCCTGGGGGTGCCCAGGGTGTCCCTGGGAGTGCCGTGGCTGTCCCCTAGGTGTTCCTGGGGGTGCCCAGGGTGTCCCTGGGGTGCCCTGGCTGTCCCCTTGGTGTCCCTGGGGGTGCCCTGGCTGTCCCCTTCGTGTCTTGGGGGTGCCCTGGCTGTCCCTAGGGTGCCCTGGCTGTCCCCTAGGTGTCCCTGGGGGTGCCCTGGGTGTCTCTGGGGTGCCTTGGCTGTCCCCTACGTGTCCCTGGGGGGCCCAGTGTGTCCCTGGGGGTGCCTTGGCTGTCCCCTAGGTGTCCCTGGGGGTGCCCTGGCTGTCCCCTAGGTGTCCCTGGGCGTGCCCTGGCTGTCCTTGGGGTGCTCTGGCTGTCCCCTTGGTGTGTCTGGGGGTGCCCTGACTGTCCTTGGGGTGCTCTGGCTGTCCCCTAGCTGTCCCTGGGGGTGCCCTGGCTGTCCCTGGGGTGCCATGGCTGTCCTCTACGTGTCCCTGGGGGTGCCCTAGGTGTCCCAGGGGTGCCCTGGGAGCGCCCTGCCTATCCTCTAGTTGTCCCTGGGGGTGCCCTGGCTGTCCCCTCGGTGTCCCTGGGGGTGCCCTGCCTGTCCCCTAGGTGTCCCTGGGGGTGCCCAGGGTGTCCCTGGGGGTGCCCTTGCTGTCCCGTAGGTGTCCCTAGGGGTGCCCTGGGTGTCCCTGGGGTACCCTGGCTGTCCCCTAGGTTTCCCTGGGGGTGCCCTGGCTGTCCCCTTGGTGTCCCTGGGGTGCCCTGGCTGTCCCCTAGGTGTCCCTGGGGGTGCCCTGGCTGTCCTTGGGGTGCTCGGGCTGTCCCCTTGGTGTCCCTGGGGGTGCCCTGGCTGTCCCCTAGCTGTCCCTGGGGGTGCCCTGGCTGTCCCTGGGGTGCCATGGCTGTCCTCTACGTGTCCCTGGGGGTGCCCTGGGTGTCCCTGGGGTGCCCTGGGGGTGCCCTGCCTGTCCTCTAGGTGTCCCTGGGGGTGCCCTGGCTGTCCCCTAGGTGTCCCTCGGGGTGCCCTGGCTGTCCCCTAGGGGGCCCTTGGGGTGCCCTGGGTGTCCCTGGGGTGCCCTGGCTATCCCCTAGGTGTCCCTTGGGGTGCCCTGGGTGTCCCTGAGGGTGCCCTGGCTGTCCCTAGGGTGTTCTGGCTGTGCCCTTGGTGTCCCTGGGGGTGCCCTGGGTGTCCCTGGGGATGCCCTGGCTGTTCCCTAGGTGTCCCTGGGGGTTCCCTGCGTGTCCCCTAGGTGTCCTTGGGGGTGCCCTGGCTGTCCCTAGGGTGGCATGGCTGTTCCCTCGGTGTCCCTGGGGGTGCCCTGGCTGTCCCTAGGGTGCCCTGGCTGTCTCCTAGGTGTCCCTGGGGGTGCCCTGGGTGTGCCTGGGGTGCCCTGGCTGTCCCCTAGGTGTCCCTGGGGGTGCCCTGGCTGTCCCCTTAGTGTCCCTGGGGGTGCCCTGAGTGTCCTTGGGGTGCCCTGGCTGTCCCCTAGGTGTCCCTGGGGGGGCCCTGGCTGTCCCCTAGGTGTCCCTGGGGGTGCCCTGGGTGTCCCTGGGGGTGCACAGGGTGTCCCTGGGGTTCCCTGGCTGTCCCCTAGGTGTCCCTGGGAATGCCCTGCCTGTCCCCTAGGTGTCCCTGGGGGTCCCCTTGGTGTCCCTAGGGGTGCCCAGGGTGTTCCTTCGGTGTCCCTGGGGGTGCCCTGGCTGTCCCTGGGGTGCTCTGGATGTCCCCTTGGTGTCCCTGGGGGTGCCCTGGCTGTCCCTGGCGTGCCCTGGCTGTGCCCTAGGGGTCCCTGGGGTTGCCCTGGCTGTCCCTAGGGTGCCCTGGCTGTCACCTAGGTGTCCCTTGGGGTGCGCTGGTGTCCCTCGGGGTGCCCTGGCTGTCCCCTAGGTGTCCCTGGGGGTGCCCTGGCTGTCCTTGGAGTGCCCTGGCTGTCCCCTAGGTGTCCCTGGGGGTGCCCTGGCTGTCCCCTAGGTGTCCCTGGGGGTGCCCTGGCTGTCTCCTAGGTGTCCCTGGGGGTGCCCTGGCTCTCCCCTAGGCGTCCCTGGGGGTGCCCTGGCTGTCCCCTAGGTGTCCCTGGGGGTGCCCTGGGTGTCCCTGGGGGTGCCCTGGCTGTCCCCTAGGTGTCCCTGGGGGTGCCCTGGTTGTCCCTGGGGGTGCCCTCGCTGTCCCTGCGGTACCCTGGCTCTCCCCTAGGTGGCCCTGGGGGTGCCCTGGCTGTCCCTGGGGGTGCCCTGGAGGTCCCCTAGGTGTCCTTGGGGGTGCCCTGGCTGTCCCTGGGGTGCCCTGGCTGTCCCCAAGGTGTCCCTTTCGGTGCCCTGCCTGTCCTCTCGGTGTCCCTGGGGGTGCCCTGGCTGTGCCCTCGGTGTCCCTGGGGGTGCCCTGGCTGTCCCTAGGGTGCCCTGGCTGTCCCCTAGGTGTCCCTGGGTGTGCCCTGAGTGTCCCTGGGCGTGCACAGGGTGTCCCTGGGGTTCCCTGGCTGTCCCCTAGGTGTCCCGGGATGGGCCCTGGCTGTCCCCTAGGTATCCCTGGGGGTGCACAGGGTGTCCCTGGGGTTCCCTGGCTGTCCCCTAGGTGTCTCTGGGGGGGCCCTGGTGTCCCTGGGTTGCCCTGGCTGTCCCCTTGGTGTCCTTGCCTGGCTCGTATCCTCGACTCCGCCTCCGGCGCCATGGTGACTCCCCTCCCAGTCTGGACCATTGTGGCCTCACCCCCTCCCCTGGGGCCATCCGACCCATCCCAGTATAGACCAGTAAGGCACCGAGTGGCCACCATGGACCCCCACACGCCTGCCAGTTCATCCCAGTTCATCCCAGTCCACTCTTTGTCCATCCCAGGTTTCTCTGGTCACCCTCCCAGTGCTCTCAGTCCATCCCAGTCCCGCAGGTGTTGGTGCTTGGGGCTTGATGAGCTGGTGCCTGTCCGCAACGTGGAGCGGCTCAAACGGGACCTCAGGGTGAGGGGGGCGCGTATTTGGGGGGATCCTGGGGGTCCTGAGTTGTCATGGAGGGGGTTTTTGGGTTGTGGGGGGTCTGGGGGGCGTCCTGGGGGCTGCTTTGGGTGCTTTGGGGGGTATTCGGGAGGTTTGGGCGGCCCATTTGAGGCATCAAAGAACCTGAGGAGGGTTTTGATAGCTCCTGGAGGTGGAGGCGGCCGTGGGGGTGAGCTGGCTGTCCCAGGGGGTTCCTGGCTGTCCCTCGATGTCCCTGGGGTGCCCTGGATGTCACTTAGGTGTCCCTCGGGGTGCCCTGGCTGTCCCTAGGGTGCCCTGGCTGTCCCCTAGGTGTCCCTGGGGTGCCCTGACTGTCCCTAGGTGTCCCTGGGGGTACCCTGGCTGTCCCTGGAGGTGCCCTGGCTGTCCCCTAGGTGTCCCTGGGGGTGTCCTGCCTTGCCCTAGGTGTCCCTGGGGGTGCCCTGGCTGTCCCCTCCGTGTCCCTGCGGGTGCCCTGGGTGTCCCTGGGGTGCCCTGGCTGACCCCAAGGTGTCCCTTGGGGTGCCCAGAGTGTCCCTAGGAGGTCCCTGGCTGTCCCCTAGGGGTCTCTGGGGGTGCCCTGGCTGTCCCTTAGGTGTCCCAAGGTGTGCCCTGGCTGTCCCTAAGGTGCCCTTGCTGTCCCCTCGGTGTCCCTGGGGTAGCCCTGGGTGTCCCTGGGTAGACCTGGCTGTCCCCTAGGTGTCCCTGGGGGGGCCCTGGCTGTCCCCTAGGTGTCTCTGGGGAGGCCCTGGGTGTCCCTGGGGTGCCCGGGAGGTCCCCTACGTGTCCCTGGGGTACCCGGGGTGTCCCTGGGCTGCTCTGGGGTGCCCTGCCTGTCCCCTAGGTGTCCCTGGGCTGCCCTGGCTTTCCTTGGGGTGCCCTGGCTGTCCTTGGTGTCCCAGAGTGTGCCCTGGCTGTCCCGCAGGTGTCCCTGGGCTGCCCTGGCTGTCCCTAGGGTGCCCTGGCTGTGCCCTAGGTGTCCCTGGGGTGCCATGGCTGTCCCCTCAGTGTCCCTGGGGGTGCCCTGGCTCTCCCCTAGGGGTTCCTGAGGGTGCCCTGGGTGTCCCTGGCGTGCCCTGGCTGTCTCCTAGGTGTCCCTGTGGGTGCCCTGGCTGTTCTCTAGGTGTCCCTGGGGGTGCCCTGGGTGTCCCTGGGGTGCCCTGGCTGTCCCCTAGGTGTCCCTGGGGGGGCCCTGGCTGTCCCCTAGGCGTCCCTGGGGGTGCCCTGGCTGTCCCTGGGGTGCCCTGGCTGTCCCCTAGGTGTCCCTGGGGGTGCCCTGGCTGTCCCTGGGGGTGCCCTGGCTGTCCCTGAGGTGCCCTGGCTGTCTTCAAGGTGTCCCTGTGGGTGCCCAGAGTGTCCCTGGGAGTGCCCTGGCTGTCACCTAGGGGTCTCTGGGGGTGCCCTGGCTGTCCCGTCAGTGTCCCTGGGGGTGCCCTGCCTGTCCCCTACGTGTCCCTGGGGGTGCCCGGCCTGTCCCCTAGGTGTCCCTGGGGGTGCCCTGGGTGTCCCAGGAGTGCCCTGGCTGTCCCCTAGGTGTCCCTGGGGGTGTCCTGCCTTCCCCTAGGTGTCCCTGGGGGTGCCCTGGCTTTCCCCTCGGTGTCCCTGGGGGTGCCCTGCCTGTCCCCTAGGTTTCCCTCGGGATGCCCTGGCTGTCCCCTAGGTGTCCCTGGGGGTGCCCTGGGTGTCCCTGGGGGTTCCCTGGCTGTCCCCTAGGTGTCCCTGGGGGTGCCCTGGGTGTCCCTGGGGGTGCCCTCGCTGTCCCTGGGGTGCCCTGGCTGTCCCCTAGGTGTCCTTGGGGGTGCCATGGCTGTCCCTTGGGTGCCCTGTCTGTCCCCTAGGGGTCTCTGTGGGTGCCCTGCCTGTCCCCTAGGTGTCCCTGGGGGTGCCCTGGGTGTCCCTGGGGGTGCCCTGGCTGTCCCCTAGGTGTCCCTGAGGGCGCCCAGGGTGTCCCTGGGGTGCCCTGGCTATCCTCTACGTGTCCCTGGGGGTGCCCTGGGTGACCCTGGGGGTACCCTTGCTGTCCCCTAGGTGTCCCTGGGAGTGCCCTGGGTGTCCCTGGGGTGCCCTGGCTGTCCCCTAGGTGTCCCTGGTGGTGCCCTGGCTATCCCCTAGGGGTCCCTGGGGTGCCCTGGCTGTCCCCTAGGTGTCCCTGTGGGTGCCCTGGCTGTCCTTGCGGAGCTCTGGCTGTCCCCTTGGTGTCCCTGGGGGTGCCCTGGGTGTCCCTGGGGTGCCCTGGGGGTTCCCTGCCTGTCTCCTAGGTGTCCCTGGGGGGGCCCTGGCCATCCCCTAGGTGTCCCTGGGGGTTCCCTGCCTGTCCCCTTGGTGTCCCTGGGGGTGCCCTGGGTGTCCCTGGGGGTGCTCTGGCTGTCCCCTAGGTGTCCCTGGGGGTTCCCTGCCTGTCCCCTAGGTGTCCCTGGGGGTTCCCTGGGTGTCCCTGGAGTGCCCTGGCTGTCACCTAAATGTCCCTGGGGGTGCCCTGGGTGTCCCTGGAGTGCCCTAGCTGTCCCCTAAATGTCCCTGGGGGTGCCCTGGCTGTCCCCTAGGTGTCCCTGGGGGTGCCCTGTCTGTCCCCTTGGTGTCCCAGAGGGTGCCCTGGGTGTCCCTGGCGTGCCCTGGCTGTCCCCTAGGTGTCCCTGGGGGTGCCCTGGCTGTCCCCTTGGTGTCCCTGGGGTGCCCTGGCTGTCCCCTTGGTGTCCCTGGGAGAGCCCTGGGTGTCCCTGAGGTGCCTAGGGGGTGCCCTGCCTGTCCCCTAGGTGTCCCTGGGTGTCCCCAGGGTGCCCTGGCTGTGCCCTCGGTGTCTCTGGGGGTGCCCGGGCTGTCCCCTCAGTGTCACTGGGGGTGCCCTGGCTGTCCCTAGTGTGCCGTGGGTGTCCCCTAGGTGTCCCTGGGGGTGCCCTGGGTGTGCCTGGGGTGCCCTGGCTGTCCCCTTGGTGTCCCTGGGGGTGACCTGGGTGTCCCTGGGGACGCCCTGGCTGTCCCCTCGGTGTCCCTGGGTGTCCCTGGGGTGCCCTGGGGGTGCCCTGCCTGTCCTCTAGGTGTCCCTGGGGGTGCCCTGGCTTTCCCCTCGGTGTCCCTGGGGGTGCCCTGCCTGTCCCCTACGTGTCCCTGGGGGTGACCAAGCTGTCTTTAGGGTGCCCTGGCTGTCCCCTAGGTGTCCCTGGGTGTGCCCTGCCTGTCCCCTAGGTGTCGTTCGGTGTGCCCTGGGTGTCCCTGGGGTTGCCCTGCCTGTCCCCTAGGTGTCCCTGGGGGTGCCCTGGGTGTCCCTGGGGTGCCCTGGCTGTCCCCTTGGTGTCCCTGGGGGTGCCTTGGGTGTCCCTGGGGTGCCCTGGCTGTCCCCTAGGGTTCTCTGGGGGTGCCCTGGCTGTCCCGTCCGTGTCCCTGGGGGTGCCCTGCCTGTCCCCTAGGTGTCCCTGGGGGTTCCCTGCCTGTCCCCTAGGTGTCCCTGGGGGTTCCCTGGGTGTCCCTGGAGTGCCCTGGCTGTCCCCTAAATGTCCCTGGGGGTGCCCTGGCTGTCCCCTAGGTGTCACTGAGGGTGTCCTGCCTTCCCCTAGGCGTCCCTGGGGGTGCCCTGGCTTTCCCTACGGTGTCCCTGGGGGTGCCCTGCCTGTCCCCTAGATGTCCCTGGGGGTTCCCTGGCTGTCCCTCGGGTTCCCTGGCTGTCCCCTAGGTGTCCCTGGGGGTGGCTAGGGTGTCCCTGGGGTTCCCTGGCTGTCCCCTAGGTGTCCCTGGGGGGGCCCTGGGTGTCCCTGGGGGTGCACAGAGTGTCAGTGGGGTTCCCTGGCTGTCCCGTACTTGTCCCTGGGGTTCCCTGGCTGTAACCTAGGTGTCCCTGGGGGTGCCCTCGCTGTCCCTGGGGTGCCCTGGCTGTCCCCTAGGTGTCCCTAGGGGTTCCCTGCGTGTCCCCTAGGTGTCCTTGGGGATGCCCTGGCTGTCCCTAGGGTGGCATGGCTGTGTCCTCGCTGTCCCTGGGGGTGCCCTGGGTGTGCCTGGGGTGCCCTGGCTGTCCCCTAGGTGTCCCTAGGGGTTCCCTGGCTGTCCCCTAAGTGTCCCTGGGGGTGCCCTGGGTGTCCCTGGGGTGCCCTGGCTGTCCCCTAGGTGTCCCTGGGGGGGCCCTGACTGTCCCCTAGGTGTCCCTGGGGGTGCCCTGGGTGTCCCTGGGTGTGCTCTGGAGGTCCCCTTGGTGTCCCTGGGGGTGCCCTGGCTGTCCCTGGGGTGCCCTGCTGTCCCCAAGTTGTCCCTGGCGGTGCCCTGCCTGTCCTCTCGGTGTCCCTGGGGGTACCCTGGCTGTCCCTGGGGGTGCACAGGGTGTCCCTGGAGTGCCCTGGCTGTCCCCTAGGTGTCCCTGGGGGGTACCCTGGCTGTGCCCTAGGTGTCCCTGGGGGGGCCCTGGCTGTCCCCTAGGTGTCCCTGGGGGTGCCCTGGGTGTCCCTGGGGGTGCCCTGAGTGTCCTTGGGGTACCCTGGCTGTCCCCTAGGTGTCCCTGGGGGTGCCCTGGCTGTCCCTGGAGTGCCCTGGCTGTCCCCTCGGTGTCCCTGGGGGTGCCCTGACTGTCCTTGGGGTGCCCAGGGGGTGCCCTGGCTGTCCCCAAGGTGTCCCTGGGGTTGCCTTCCCTGTCACCTAGGGGTCCCTGCGGTGCCCTGGCTGTCCCCTCGGTGTCCCTGGGGGTGCCCAGGGTGTCCCTGGGAGTGCCGTGGCTGTCCCCTAGGTGTTCCTGGGGGTGCCCTGGGTGTCCCTGGGGTGCCCTGGCTGTCCCCTTGGTGTCCCTGGGGGTGCCCTGGCTGTCCCCTTCGTGTCTTGGGGGTGCCCTGGCTGTCCCTAGGGTGCCTTGGCTGTCCCCTACGTGTCCCTGGGGGGCCCAGTGTGTCCCTGGGGGTGCCTTGGCTGTCCCCTAGGTGTCCCTGGGGGTGCCCTGGCTGTCCCCTAGGTGTCCCTGGGCGTGCCCTGGCTGTCCTTGGGGTGCTCTGGCTGTCCCCTTGGTGTGTCTGGGGGTGCCCTGACTGTCCTTGGGGTGCTCTGGCTGTCCCCTAGCTGTCCCTGGGGGTGCCCTGGCTGTCCCTGGGGTGCCATGGCTGTCCTCTACGTGTCCCTGGGGGTGCCCTAGGTGTCCCAGGGGTGCCCTGGGGGCGCCCTGCCTATCCACTAGTTGTCCCTGGGGGTGCCCTGGCTGTCCCCTCGGTGTCCCTGGGGGTGCCCTGCCTGTCCCCTAGGTGTCCCTGGGGGTGCCCTGGGTGTCCCTGGGGTTCCCTGGCTGACCTGTACGTGTCCCTGGGGTTCCCTGAAGGTCCCCTAGGTGTCCCTGGGGGTGCCCAGGGTGTCCCTGGGGGTGCCCTTGCTGTCCCGTAGGTGTCCCTAGGGGTGCCCTGGGCGTCCCTGGGGTACCCTGGCTGTCCCCTAGGTTTCCCTGGGGGTGCCCTGGCTGTCCCCTTGGTGTCCCTGGGGTGCCCTGGCTGTCCCCTAGGTGTCCCTGGGGGTGCCCTGGCTGTCCTTGGGGTGCTCGGGCTGTCCCCTTGGTGTCCCTGGGGGTGCCCTGGCTGTCCCCTAGCTGTCCCTGGGGGTGCCCTGGCTGTCCCTGGGGTGCCATGGCTGTCCTCTACGTGTCCCTGGGGGTGCCCTGGGTGTCCCTGGGGTGCCCTGGGGGTGCCCTGCCTGTCCTCTAGGTGTCCCTGGGGGTGCCCTGGCTGTCCCCTAGGTGTCCCTCGGGGTGCCCTGGCTGTCCCCTAGGGGGCCCTTGGGGTGCCCTGGGTGTCCCTGGGGTGCCCTGGCTATCCCCTAGGTGTCCCTTGGGGTGCCCTGGGTGTCCCTGAGGGTGCCCTGGCTGTCCCTAGGGTGTTCTGGCTGTGCCCTTGGTGTCCCTGGGGGTGCCCTGGGTGTCCCTGGGGATGCCCTGGCTGTTCCCTAGGTGTCCCTGGGGGTTCCCTGCGTGTCCCCTAGGTGTCCTTGGGGGTGCCCTGGCTGTCCCTAGGGTGGCATGGCTGTTCCCTCGGTGTCCCTGGGGGTGCCCTGGCTGTCCCTAGGGTGCCCTGGCTGTCTCCTAGGTGTCCCTGGGGGTGCCCTGGGTGTGCCTGGGGTGCCCTGGCTGTCCCCTAGGTGTCCCTGGGGGTGCCCTGGCTGTCCCCTTAGTGTCCCTGGGGGTGCCCTGAGTGTCCTTGGGGTGCCCTGGCTGTCCCCTAGGTGTCCCTGGGGGGGCCCTGGCTGTCCCCTAGGTGTCCCTGGGGGTGCCCTGGGTGTCCCTGGGGGTGCACAGGGTGTCCCTGGGGTTCCCTGGCTGTCCCCTAGGTGTCCCTGAGGGGGCCCTGGCTGTCCCCTAGGTGTCCCTGGGGGTGTCCTGGCTGTCCCCTACGTGTCCCTGGAGCTGCCCTGGGTGTCCCTGGGGTGCCCTGGGGGTGCCCTGGCTGACCCTGGAGTGCCCTGGCTGTCCCCTAGGTGTCCCTGGGGGGTCCCCTGGCTGTCCCCTAGGTGTCCCTGGGGGTGCCCTGGCTGTCCCTAGGGTGCCCTGGGGGTGCCCTGGCTGTCCCTGGAGTGCCCTGGCTGTCCCCTCGGTGTCCCTGGGGGTGCCCTGAGTGTCCTTGGGGTGCCCAGGGGGTGCCCTGGCTGTCCCCAAGGTGTCCCTGGTGTTGCCTTCCCTGTCATCTAGGTGTCCCTGGGGTGCCCTGGCTGTCTCCTAGGTGTCCCTGGGGGTGCCCTGGGTGTGCCTGGGGTGCCCTGGCTGTTCCCTAGGTGTCCCTGGGGGTGCCCTGCCTGTCCCCTTGGTGTCCCTGGGAGTGCCCTGGGTGTCCCTGGGGTACCCTGGCTGTCCCCTAGGTGTCCCTGGGGGTGCTTTGGCTGTCCTTGGGGTGCTCGGGTTGTCCCCTTGGTGTCCCTGGGGGTGCCCTGGCGTCCCCTAGCTGTCCCTGGGGGTGCCCTAGCTGTCCCTGGGGTGCCGTGGCTGTCCCCTACGTGTCCCTGGAGGGTGCCCTGGGTGTCCCTGGGGTGCCCTGGGGCTGCCCTACCTGTCCTCTAGGTGTCCCTGGGGGTGCCCTGGCTGTCCCCTAGGTGTCCCTCGGGGTGCACTGGCTGTCCCCTAGGCGGCCCTTGGGGTGCCCTGGGTGTCCCTGGGGTGTCCTGGCTGTCCCCTAGGTGTCCCTTGAGGTGCCCTGGGTGTCCCTGAGGGTGCCCTGGCTGTCCCTAGGGTGCCCTGGCTGTGCCCTTGGTGTCCCTGGGGGTGCCCTGGCTGTCCTTAGGGTGCCCTGGCTGTCCCCTAGGTGTCCCTGGGGGTGCCCTGGTGTCCCTCGGGGTGCCCTGGCTGTCCCCTAGGTGTCCCTGGGGGTGCCCTGGGTGTCCCTGGGGGTGCCCTGGCTGTCCCCTTCGTGTCTTGGGGGTGCCCTGGCTGTCCCCTAGGTGTCCCTGGGGGTTCCCTGCCTGTCCCCTTGGTGTCTCTGGGGGTGCCCTAGGTGTCCCTGGGGTTCCCTGCCTGTCCCCTAGGTGTCCCTGGGGGTTCCCTGGGTGTCCCTGGAGTGCCCTCGCTGTCCCCTAAATGTCCCTGGGGGTGCCCTGGGTGTCCCTGGAGTGCCCTAGCTGTCCCCTAAATGTCCCTGGGGGTGCCCTGGCTGTCCCCTAGGTGCCCCTGGGGGTGCCCTGTCTGTCCCCTTGGTGTCCCAGGGGGTGCCCGGGGTGTCCCTGGCGTGCCCTGGCTGTTTCCTAGGTGTCCCTGGGGGTGCCCTGGCTGTCCCCTTGGTGTCCCTGGGGTGCCCTGGCTGTCCCCTTGGTGTCCCTGGGAGAGCCCTGGGTGTCCCTAGTGTGCCGTGGCTGTCCCCTAGGTGTCCCTGGGGGTGCCCGGGCTGTCCCCTCGGTGTCCCTGGGGGTGCCCTGGCTGTCCCTAGTGTGCCGTGGCTGTCCCCTAGGTGTCCCTGGGGGTGCCCTGGGTGTGCCTGGGGTGCCCTGGCTGTCCCCTAGGTGTCCCTGGGGGTGACCTGGGTGTCCCTGGGGATGCCCTGGCTGTCCCCTAGGTGTCCCTGGGTTTCCCTGGGGTGCCCTGGGGGTGCCCTGCCTGTCCTCTAGGTGTCCCTGGGGGTGCCCTGGCTTTCCCCTCGGTGTCCCTGGGGGTGCCCTGCCTGTCCCCTAGGTGTCCCTGGGGGTGACCTAGCTGTCTTTAGGGTGCACTGGCTGTCCCCTAGGTGTCCCTGGGTGTGCCCTGCCTGTCCCCTAGGTGTCGTTCGGGGTGCCCTGGGTGTCCCTGGGGGTGCCCTGCCTGTCCCCTAGGTGTCCCTGGGGGTGCCCTGGGTTTCCCTGGGGTGCCCTGGCTGTCCCCTTGGTGTCCCTGGGGGTGCCCTGGGTGTCCCTGGGGTGCCCTGGCTGTCCCCTAGGGTTCTCTGGGGGTGCCCTGGCTGTCCCGTCAGTGTCCCTGGGGGTGCCCTGCCTGTCCCCTAGGTGTCCCTGGGGGTTCCCTGCCTGTCCCCTAGGTGTCCCTGGGGGTTCCCTGGGTGTCCCTGGAGTGCCCTGGCTGTCCCCTTAATGTCCCTGGGGGTGCCCTGACTGTCCCCTAGGTGTCACTGAGGGTGTCCTGCCTTCCCCTATGCGTCCCTGGGGGTGCCCTGGCTTTCCCCACGGTGTCCCTGGGGGTGCCCTGCCTGTCCCCTAGATGTCCCTGGGGGTGCCCTGGGTGTCCCTGGGGGGGCGCTGGCTATCCCCTAGGTGTCCCTGGGGGGGCCCTGGCTGTCCCTGGTGTGCCCTGGCTGTCCCCTTGGTGTCCCTGGGGGGGCCCTGGCTGTCCCCTAGGTGTCCCTGGGGGTGCCCTTCCTGTCCTCTAGGTGTCCCTGGGGGTTCCCTGGCTGTCCCTCGGGTTCCCTGGCTGTCCCCTAGGTGTCCCTGGGGGGGCCCTGGGTGTCCCTGGGGGTGCACAGAGTGTCAGTGGGGTTCCCTGGCTGTCCCGTACTTGTCCCTGGGGTTCCCTGGCTGTCCCCTAGGTGTCCCTGGGGGTGCCCTGAGTGTCCCTGGGCTGCCCTGGCTGTCCCCTAGGTGTCCCTGGGGGTGCCCTCGCTGTCCCTGGGGTGCCCTGGCTGTCCCCTAGGTGTCCCTGGGGGTTCCCTGCGTGTCCCCTAGGTGTCCTTGGGGGTGCCCTGGCTGTCCCTAGGGTGGCATGGCTGTGCCCTCGGTGTCCCAGGGGGTGCCCTGGCTGTCCCTAGGGTGCCCTGGCTGTCCCCTAGGTGTCCCTGGGAGTACCCTGGGTGTGCCTGGGGTGCCCTGGCTGTCCCCTAGGTGTCCCTAGGGGTTCTCTGGCTGTCCCCTAAGTGTCCCTGGGGGTGCCCTGGGTGTCCCTGGGGTGCCCTGGCTGTCCCCTAGGTATCCCTGGGGGGGCCCTGACTGTCCCCTAGGTGTCCCTGGGGGTGCCCTGGGTGTCCCTGGGTGTGCTCTGGAGGTCCCCTAGGTGTCCCTGGGGGTGCCCTGGCTGTCCCTGGGGTGCCCTGGCTGTCCCCAAGTTGTCCCTGGCGGTGCCCTGCCTGTCCTCTCGGTGTCCCTGGGGGTGCCCTGGCTGTCCCTGGGGGTGCACAGGGTGTCCCTGGGGTTCCCTGGCTGTCCCCTAGGTGTCCCTGGGGGGGCCCTGGCTGTCCCCTAGGTGTCCCTGCGGGTGCCCTGGCTGTCCCCTACGTGTCCCTGGAGCTGCCCTGGGTGTCCCTGGGGTGCCCTGGGGGTGCCCTGGCTGACCCTGGAGTGCCCTGGCTGTCCCCTAGGTGTCCCTGGGGGGTCCCCTGGCTGTCCCCTAGGTGTCCCTGGGGGTGCCCTGGCTGTCCCTAGGGTGCCCTGGGGGTGCCCTGGCTGTCCCTGGAGTGCCCTGGCTGTCCCCTCGGTGTCCCTGGGGGTGCCCTGAGTGTCCTTGGGGTGCCCAGGGGGTGCCCTGGCTGTCTCCTAGGTGTCCCTGGGGGTGCCCTGGGTGTGCCTGGGGTGCCCTGGCTGTTCCCTAGGTGTCCCTGGGTGTGCCCTGGCTGTCCCCTAAGTGTCCCTGGGGGTGCCCTGAGTGTCCTTGGGGTGCCCTGGCTGTCCCCTAGGTGTCCCTGGGGGTGCCCTGCCTGTCCCCTAGGTGTCCCTGGGGGTGCCCTGGGTGTCCCTGGGGTTCCCTGGCTGACCCGTACGTGTCCCTGGGGTTCCCTGAAGGTCCCCTAGGTGTCCCTGGGGGTGCCCAGGGTGTCCCTGGGGGTGCCCTTGCTGTCCCGTAGGTGTCCCTGGGGGTGCCCTGGGTGTCCCTGGGGTACCCTGGCTGTCCCCTAGGTGTCCCTGGGGGTGCCCTGGCTTTCCCTTTGGCGTCCCTGGGGTGCCCTGGCTGTCCCCTAGGTGTCCCTGGGGGTGCCCTGGCTGTCCTTGGGTTGGCCTGGCTGTGCCCTTGGTGTCCCTGAGGGTGCCCTGGCTGTCCCTAGGGTGCCCTGGCTGTGCCCTAGGTGTCCCTGTAGTGCCCTGGCTGTCCTCTAGGTGTCCCTGGGGTGCCCTGGGTGTCCCTGGCGTGCCCTGGCTGTCTCCTAGGTGTCCCTGTGGGTGCCCTCCCTGTCCCCCGGGATGCCCTGGCTGTCCCCTAGGTGTCCCTGGGGGTGCCCTGGGTGTCCCTGTGGTCCCCTGGCTGTTCCCTAGGTGTCCCTGTAGGTGCCCTGGCTGTCCCCTAGGTGTCCCTGGGGGTCCCCTTGGTGTCCCTGGGGGTGCCCTGGCTGTCCCCTAGGTGTCCATGGGGGTGCCCTGGGTGTCCCTGGGCTGCCCTGGCTGTCCCCTAGGTGTCCCTGGGGGTGCCCTGGATGTCACTGGGGGGGCCCTGGCTGTCCCTGGGGGTGCCCTGGCTGTTTCCTAGGTGTCCCTGGGGGTGCCCTCGCTGTCCCTGGGGTGCCCTGGCTGTCCCCTAGGTGTCCCTGGTGGTCCCCTTGGTGTCCCTGGGGGTGCCCAGGGTGTCCCTTAGGTGTCCCTAGGGTGCCCTGGCTGTGCCCTAGGTGTCCCTGGGGTGCCCTGGCTGTCCCGTCAGTGTCCCTGGGGGTGCCCTGGCTGTCCCTAGGGTGCCCTGGCTGTGCCCTTGGTGTCCCTGGGGGTGCTTTGGCTGTCTCCTAGGTGTCCCTGGGGGTGCCCAGGGTGTCCCTGGGGTGTCCTGGCTCTCCCCCACGTGTCCCTGGGGGTGCCCAGGGTGTCCCTGGGGGTGCCCTTGCTGTCCCGTAGGTGTCCCTGGGGGTGCCCTGGGTGTCCCCTTGGTGTCCCTGGGGTGCCCTGGCTGTCCCCTAGGTGTCCCTGGGGGTGACCAGGCTGTCCTTGGGGTGCTCTGGCTGTCCCCTAGGTGTCCCTGGGGGTGCCCTGCCTGTCCCCTAGGTGTCCCTGGGGGTGCCCTGGCTGTCCCCTAGGTGTCCCTGGGTGTCCCTGGGCGTGCACAGGGTGTCCCTGGGGTTCCCTGGCTGTCCCCTAGGTGTCCCTGGGGGGGCCCTGGCTGTCCCCTAGGTGTCCCTGGGGGTGCCCTGGGTGTCCCTGGGGGGGCCCTGGCTGTCCCCTAGGTTTCCCTGGGGGTGCCCTGGGTGTCCTTGGGGGGGCCCTGGCTGTCTCCTAGGTGTCCCTGGGGGGGCCCTGGCTGTCCCCTAGGTGTCCCTGGGGGTGCATTAGGTGTCCCTGGGGGTGCCCAGGGTGTCCCTGGGGTTCCCTGGCTGTCCCCTAGGTGTCGCTGGGGGGGCCCTGGTGTCCCTGGGGTGCCCTGACTGTCCCTAGGTGTCCCTGGGGGTGCCCTGGGTGTCCCTGGGGTGCCCTGGGGGTACCCTGGCTGTCCCTGGAGGTGCCCTGCCTGTCCCTTAGGTGTCCCTGGGGGTGCCCTGGCTGTCCCTAGGGTGCCCTGGCTGTGCCCTCGGTGTCTCTGGGGGTGCCCTGGGTGTCCCTAGGGTACCATGGCTGTCCCTAGGGTGCCCTGGCTGTCCCCTCGGTGTCCCTGGGGATGCCCTGGGTGTCCCTGGGGTGCCCTGGCTGTCCCGTCAGTGTCCCTGGGGGTGCCCTGCCTGTCCCCTAGGTGTCCCTGTGGGTGCCCGGCCTGTCCCTATGTTGCCCTGGCTGTCCCCTACGTGTCTCTGGGGGTGCCCTGGCTGTCCCTAGGGTGCCCTGGCTGGGCCCTCAGTGTCTCTGGGAGTGCCCAAGGTGTCCCTTGGCGTGCCCATGGTTTTCCTGGGGTTCCCTGGCTGTCCCCTAGGTGTCCCTGGGGGGGCCCTGGGTGTCCCCTAGGTGTCCCTGGAGGTGCCCTGGCTGTCTTTAGGGTGCCCTGGCTGTCCCCTAGGTGTCCCTGGGGGGCCCCTGGCTGTCCCCTAGGTGTCCCTGGGGGTGTCCTGCCTTCCCCTAGGTGTCCCTCGGGTGCCCTGGCTTTCCCCTAGGTGTCCCTGGGGGTGCCCTGCGTGTCCCTGGGGTGCCCTGGCTGTCCCCTAGGTGTCCCTGGGGGTGCCCTGGCTGTCCCGTCAGTGTCCCTGGGGGTGCCCTGCCTGTCCCCTAGGTGTCGTTGGGGGTGCCCTGGGTGTCCCTGGGGGTGCCCTGCCTGTCCCCTAGGTGTCCGTAAGGGTGCCCTGGCTGTCTCCTAGGTGTCCCTGGGGGTGCCCAGGGTGTCCCTGGGGGTGCCCTTGCTGTCCCGTAGGTGTCCCTGGGGGTGCCCTGGGTGTCCCCTTGGTGTCCCTGGGGTGCCCTGGCTGTCCCCTAGGTGTCCCTGGGGGTGACCAGGCTGTCCTTGGGGTGCTCTGGCTGTCCCCTAGGTGTCCCTGGGGGTGCCCTGCCTGTCCCCTAGGTGTCCCTGGGGGTTCCCTGGCTGTCCCCTAGGTGTCCCTGGGGGGGCCCTGGCTGTCCCCTAGGTGTCCCTGGGGGTGCCCTGGGTGTCCCTGGGGGGGCCCTGGCTGTCCCCTAGGTTTCCCTGGGGGTGCCCTGGGTGTCCTTGGGGGGGCCCTGGCTGTACCCTAGGTTTCCCTGGGGGTGCTCTGGGTGTCCCTGGGGGGGCCCTGGCTGTCCCCTAGGTGTCCCTGGGGGGGCCCTGGTGTCCCTGGGGTGCCCTGACTGTCCCTAGGTGTCCCTGGGGGTGCCCTGGTTGTCCCTGGGGTGCCCTGGGGGTACCCTGGCTGTCCCTGGAGGTGCCCTGCCTGTCCCTTAGGTGTCCCTGGGGGTGCCCTGGCTGTCCCTAGGGTGCCCTGGCTGTGCCCTCGGTCTCTGGGGGTGCCCTGGGTGTCCCTAGGATACCATGGCTGTCCCTAGGGTGCCCTGGCTGTCCCCTCGGTGTCCCTGGGGATGCCCTGGGTGTCCCTGGGGTGCCCTGGCTGTCCTGTCAGTGTCCCTGGGGGTGCCCTGCCTGTCCCCTAGGTGTCCCTGTGGGTACCCTGCCTGTCCCTATGGTGCCCTGGCTGTCCCCTACGTGTCCCTGGGGGTGCCCTGGCTGTCCCTAGGGTGCCCTGGCTGGGCACTCAGTGCCTCTGGGAGTGCCCAAGGTGTCCCTTGGCGTGCCCATGGTGTTCCTGGGGTTCCCTGGCTGTCCCCTAGGTGTCCCTGGGGGGGCCCTGGGTGTCCCCTAGGTGTCCCTGGAGGTGCCCTGGCTGTCTTTAGGGTGCCCTGGCTGTCCCCTAGGTGTCCCTGGTGGTGCCCTAGGTGTCCCTGGGGGTGCCCTGGCTGTCCCTGGAGTGCCCTGGCTGTCCCCTAGGTGTCCCTGGGGGGGCCCTGGCAGTCCCCTAGGTGTCCCTGGGGGTGTCCTGCCTTCCCCTAGGTGTCCCTCGGGTGCCCTGGCTTTCCCCTAGGTGTCCCTGGGGGTGCCCTGCGTGTCCCTGGGGTGCCCTGGCTGTCCTCTAGGTGTCCCTGGGGGTGCCCTGGCTGTCCCGTCAGTGTCGCTGGGGGTGCCCTGCCTGTCCCCTAGGTGTCGTTGGGGGTGCCCTGGGTGTCCCTGGGGGTGCCCTGCCTGTCCCCTAGGTGTCCCTGGGGGTACCCTGGGTGTTCCTGGGGTGCCCTGGCTGTCCCCTTCGTGTCCCTGGGGGTGCCCTGGGTGTCCCTGAGGTGCCCTGGCTGTTTTCAAGGTGTCCCTGTGGGTGCCCAGAGTGTCCCTGGGAGTGCCCTGCCTGTCCCCTAGGTGTCCCTGGGGGTGCCCGGCCTGTCCCCTAGGTGTCCCTGGGGGTGCCCTGGGTGTCCCTGGAGTGCCCTGGCTGTCCCCTAAATGTCCCTGGGGTGCCCTGGCTGTCCCCTAGGTGTCCCTGGGGGAGTCCTGCCTTCCCCTAGGTGTCCTGGGGGTGCCCTGGCTTTCCCTTGGGTGTCCCTGGGAGTGCCCTGCCTGTCCCCTAGGTGTCCCTGGGGGTGCCCTGGCTGTCTTTAGGGTGCCCTGGCTGTCCCCTAGGTGTCACTGGGGGTGCCCTGGGTTTCCCTGGAGTGCCCTGGCTGTCCCCTAGTTGTCCCTGGGGGGGCCCTGGCTGTCCCCTAGGTGTCCCTGGGGGTGCCCTGCCTGTCCCCTAGGTGTCCCTGGGGATGCCCTGGCTGTCCTCTAGGTGTCCCTGGGGGTGCCCTGGGTGTCCCTGGGGATGCCCTGGCTGTCCCCTAGGTGTCCCTGGGGGTGCGGTGGGTGTCCCTAGGGTGCCTTGGCTGTGCCCTTGGTGTCCCTGGGGGTGCTCTGGCTGTCTCTGGAGTGCGCTGGCTGTCCCCTAGGTGTCCCTGGGGGTGCCCTGGCTGTCTCTGGAGTGCCCTGGCTGTCCCCTAGGTGTCCCTGGGGGTGCCCTGGCTGTCCCCTAGGTGTCACTGGGGGTGCCCTGGCTGTCCCCTACGTGTCCCTGTGGGTGCCCAGGCTGTCCCTAGGGTGTCCTGGCTGTCCCCTAGGTGTCCCTGGGGGTGCCCTGGCAGTCCCTGGAGTGCCCTGGCTGTCCCCTAGGTGTCCCTGGGGGTGCCCTGCCTCTCCCCTAGGTGTCCCTGGGGGTGCCCTGGCTGTCCCCTAGGTGTCCCTGGGGGTGCCCTGGGTGTCCCTGGGGGTGCCCTGGCTGTCCCCTAGGTGGCCCTGGGATTGCCCTGGGTGTCCCTGGGGGTGCCCTGGAGGTCCCCTAGGTGTCCTTGGGGGTGCCCTGGCTGTCCCTGGGGTGCCCTGGCTGTCCCCAAGGTGTCCCTGGGGGTGCCCTGCCTGTCCTCTCGGTGTCCCTGGGGGTGCCCTGGCTGTGCTTTTGGTGTCCCTGGGGGTGCCCTGGCTGTCCCTAGGGTGCCCTGGCTGTCCCCTAGGTGTCCCTGGGTGTTCCCTGGGTGTCCCTGGGCGTGCACATGGTGTCCCTGGGGTTCCCTGGCTGTCCCCTAGGTGTCCCGGGATGGGCCCTGGCTGTCCCCTAGGTGTCCCTGGGGGTGCACAGGGTGTCCCTGGGGTTCCCTGGCTGTCCCCTAGGTGTCTCTGGGGGGGCCCTGGTGTCCCTGGGTTGCCCTGGCTGTCCCCTAGGTGTCCTTGCCTGTCTCGTATCCTCGACTCCGCCTCCGGCGCCATGGTGACTCCCCTCCCAGTCTGGACCATTGTGGCCTCACCCCCTCCCCTGGGGCCATCCGACCCATCCCAGTATAGACCAGTAAGGCACCGAGTGGCCACCATGGACCCCCACACGCCTGCCAGTTCATCCCAGTTCATCCCAGTCCACTCTTTGTCCATCCCAGGTTTCTCTGGTCACCCTCCCAGTGCTCTCAGTCCATCCCAGTCCCGCAGGTGTTGGTGCTTGGGGCTTGATGAGCTGGTGCCTGTCCGCAACGTGGAGCGGCTCAAACGGGACCTCAGGGTGAGGGGGGCGCGGATTTGGGGGGATCCTGGGGGTCCTGAGTTGTCGGGGAGGGGGTTTTTGGGTTGTGGGGGGTCTGGGGGGCGTCCTGGGGGCTGCTTTGGGTGCTTTGGGGGGTATTCGGGAGGTTTGGGCGGCCCATTTGAGGCATCAAAGAACCTGAGGAGGGTTTTGATAGCTCCTGGAGGTGGAGGCGGCGGTGGGGGTGAGCTGGCTGTCCCAGGGGGTTCCTGGCTGTCCCTCGATGTCCCTCGGGTGCCCTGGCTGTCACTTAGGTGTCCCTCGGGGTGCCCTGGCTGTCCCTAGGGTGCCCTGGCTGTCCCCTAGGTGTCCCTGGGGTGCCCTGACTGTCCCTAGGTGTCCCTGGGGGTACCCTGGCTGTCCCTGGAGGTGCCCTGCCTGTCCCTTAGGTGTCCCTGGGGGTGTCCTGCCTTGCCCTAGGTGTCCCTGGGGGTGCCCTGGCTGTCCCTGGGGGTGCACAGGGTGTCCCTGGGGTTCCCTGGCTGTCCCCTAGGTGTCCCTGGGGGGGCCCTGGCTGTCCCCTAGGTGTCCCTGCGGGTGCCCTGGCTGTCCCCTACGTGTCCCTGGAGCTGCCCTGGGTGTCCCTGGGGTGCCCTGGGGGTGCCCTGGCTGACCCTGGAGTGCCCTGGCTGTCCCCTAGGTGTCCCTGGGGGGTCCCCTGGCTGTCCCCTAGGTGTCCCTGGGGGTGCCCTGGCTGTCCCTAGGGTGCCCTGGGGGTGCCCTGGCTGTCCCTGGAGTGCCCTGGCTGTCCCCTCGGTGTCCCTGGGGGTGCCCTGAGTGTCCTTGGGGTGCCCAGGGGGTGCCCTGGCTGTCCCCAAGGTGTCCCTGGGGTTGCCTTCCCTGTCATCTAGGTGTCCCTCGGGTGCCCTGGCTGTCTCCTAGGTGTCCCTGGGGGTGCCCTGGGTGTGCCTGGGGTGCCCTGGCTGTTCCCTAGGTGTCCCTGGGTGTGCCCTGGCTGTCCCCTAAGTGTCCCTGGGGGTGCCCTGAGTGTCCTTAGGGTGCCCTGGCTGTCCCCTAGGTGTCCCTGGGGGTGCCCTGCCTGTCCCCTAGGTGTCCCTGGGGGTGCCCTGGGTGTCCCTGGGGTTCCCTGGCTGACCCGTACGTGTCCCTGGGGTTCCCTGAAGGTCCCCTAGGTGTCCCTGGGGGTGCCCAGGGTGTCCCTGGGGGTGCCCTTGCTGTCCCGTAGGTGTCCCTGGGGGTGCCCTGGGTGTCCCTGGGGTACCCTGGCTGTCCCCTAGGTGTCCCTGGGGGTGCCCTGGCTTTCCCTTTGGCGTCCCTGGGGTGCCCTGGCTGTCCCCTAGGTGTCCCTGGGGGTGCCCTGGCTGTCCTTGGGTTGGCCTGGCTGTGCCCTTGGTGTCCCTGAGGGTGCCCTGGCTGTCCCTAGGGTGCCCTGGCTGTGCCCTAGGTGTCCCTGTAGTGCCCTGGCTGTCCTCTAGGTGTCCCTGGGGTGCCCTGGGTGTCCCTGGCGTGCCCTGGCTTTCTCCTAGGTGTCCCTGTGGGTGCCCTCCCTGTCCCCCGGGATGCCCTGGCTGTCCCCTAGGTGTCCCTGGGGGTGCCCTGGGTGTCCCTGTGGTCCCCTGGCTGTTCCCTAGGTGTCCCTGTAGGTGCCCTGGCTGTCCCCTAGGTGTCCCTGGGGGTCCCCTTGGTGTCCCTGGGGGTGCCCTGGCTGTCCCCTAGGTGTCCATGGGGGTGCCCTGGGTGTCCCTGGGCTGCCCTGGCTGTCCCCTAGGTGTCCCTGGGGGTGCCCTGGATGTCACTGGGGGGGCCCTGGCTGTCCCTGGGGGTGCCCTGGCTGTTTCCTAGGTGTCCCTGGGGGTGCCCTCGCTGTCCCTGGGGTGCCCTGGCTGTCCCCTAGGTGTCCCTGGTGGTCCCCTTGGTGTCCCTGGGGGTGCCCAGGGTGTCCCTTAGGTGTCCCTAGGGTGCCCTGGCTGTGCCCTAGGTGTCCCTGGGGTGCCCTGGCTGTCCCGTCAGTGTCCCTGGGGGTGCCCTGGCTGTCCCTAGGGTGCCCTGGCTGTGCCCTTGGTGTCCCTGGGGGTGCTTTGGCTGTCTCCTAGGTGTCCCTGGGGGTGCCCAGGGTGTCCCTGGGGTGTCCTGGCTCTCCCCCACGTGTCCCTGGGGGTGCCCAGGGTGTCCCTGGGGGTGCCCTTGCTGTCCCGTAGGTGTCCCTGGGGGTGCCCTGGGTGTCCCCTTGGTGTCCCTGGGGTGCCCTGGCTGTCCCCTAGGTGTCCCTGGGGGTGACCAGGCTGTCCTTGGGGTGCTCTGGCTGTCCCCTAGGTGTCCCTGGGGGTGCCCTGCCTGTCCCCTAGGTGTCCCTGGGGGTGCCCTGGCTGTCCCCTAGGTGTCCCTGGGTGTCCCTGGGCGTGCACAGGGTGTCCCTGGGGTTCCCTGGCTGTCCCCTAGGTGTCCCTGGGGGGGCCCTGGCTGTCCCCTAGGTGTCCCTGGGGGTGCCCTGGGTGTCCCTGGGGGGGCCCTGGCTGTCCCCTAGGTTTCCCTGGGGGTGCCCTGGGTGTCCTTGGGGGGGCCCTGGCTGTCTCCTAGGTGTCCCTGGGGGGGCCCTGGCTGTCCCCTAGGTGTCCCTGGGGGTGCATTAGGTGTCCCTGGGGGTGCCCAGGGTGTCCCTGGGGTTCCCTGGCTGTCCCCTAGGTGTCCCTGGGGGGGCCCTGGTGTCCCTGGGGTGCCCTGACTGTCCCTAGGTGTCCCTGGGGGTGCCCTGGGTGTCCCTGGGGTGCCCTGGGGGTACCCTGGCTGTCCCTGGAGGTGCCCTGCCTGTCCCTTAGGTGTCCCTGGGGGTGCCCTGGCTGTCCCTAGGGTGCCCTGGCTGTGCCCTCGGTGTCTCTGGGGGTGCCCTGGGTGTCCCTAGGGTACCATGGCTGTCCCTAGGGTGCCCTGGCTGTCCCCTCGGTGTCCCTGGGGATGCCCTGGGTGTCCCTGGGGTGCCCTGGCTGTCCCGTCAGTGTCCCTGGGGGTGCCCTGCCTGTCCCCTAGGTGTCCCTGTGGGTGCCCGGCCTGTCCCTATGTTGCCCTGGCTGTCCCCTACGTGTCTCTGGGGGTGCCCTGGCTGTCCCTAGGGTGCCCTGGCTGGGCCCTCAGTGTCTCTGGGAGTGCCCAAGGTGTCCCTTGGCGTGCCCATGGTTTTCCTGGGGTTCCCTGGCTGTCCCCTAGGTGTCCCTGGGGGGGCCCTGGGTGTCCCCTAGGTGTCCCTGGAGGTGCCCTGGCTGTCTTTAGGGTGCCCTGGCTGTCCCCTAGGTGTCCCTGGGGGGGCCCTGGCTGTCCCCTAGGTGTCCCTGGGGGTGTCCTGCCTTCCCCTAGGTGTCCCTCGGGTGCCCTGGCTTTCCCCTAGGTGTCCCTGGGGGTGCCCTGCGTGTCCCTGGGGTGCCCTGGCTGTCCCCTAGGTGTCCCTGGGGGTGCCCTGGCTGTCCCGTCAGTGTCCCTGGGGGTGCCCTGCCTGTCCCCTAGGTGTCGTTGGGGGTGCCCTGGGTGTCCCTGGGGGTGCCCTGCCTGTCCCCTAGGTGTCCGTAAGGGTGCCCTGGCTGTCTCCTAGGTGTCCCTGGGGGTGCCCAGGGTGTCCCTGGGGGTGCCCTTGCTGTCCCGTAGGTGTCCCTGGGGGTGCCCTGGGTGTCCCCTTGGTGTCCCTGGGGTGCCCTGGCTGTCCCCTAGGTGTCCCTGGGGGTGACCAGGCTGTCCTTGGGGTGCTCTGGCTGTCCCCTAGGTGTCCCTGGGGGTGCCCTGCCTGTCCCCTA